>NC_056741.1:301818427-302010927 GCF_019279795.1 Protopterus annectens | reverse complement strand
AAGGACTTTCAATAGGTCTTTCAAATGTTTCATGCACTCGTTTCTCTTGAACTATGGGCATTTCGCAACTGCAAAAATCTGGTTGCGATAATACGTAAGTACCTAATAATCAAACCACATGGATTCCTTTTATACAAATTCTATATTAAAGGAATCCATGTGTGTGGTTATTATTCCTTTTATATCACAAAAACCTGACATTTTAACAGGGGCATTTACACTTTTTATATCCACTGTACACACATATATATGCAGACCATCCCAGAGAAGTTCAGTATCTTTTATTGAGTTAATTGTGTTATCCAGTTTGCAGTCACCAAGTATTTTTTTATCCTTAACCACGTTGCCCACTTTTTTATCTGAAAAGAAAAACCCCAAAAGAAATGGCACCACTGTAGAGCCAATTAACTCCTCTACCCTTTTGACTTGCTGTGCCTTGCTGTTTAAGTCTTGTTTTTATACACTGAATTACATATACATTGACATGCAATTTAGCCACTTTTTCTTTATGTAGAATAGACTTGAATGTTGTGACAAGAGTAATATAACCAGTATGCATTGTCAGCCATTCATCTTTTGCTGGTGTTAGGCTTACAAATAACACCGCATGATTTGAAAGCAAGCTCTCCCCTTATACTATTCTATATCTAGCTGAAGTAGGTCACCTGTGTCATTTTGGATAGTTTCCATTATGACTCCTTCCATGATTTTGCATAGAGTACTGGTTATACAGCTGCAGTGGTGGCGCTGCGTTAGCGTTGTCGTCTCACAGTAAGACGTTATCCTGTTCGATTCTCTGCTAGAGCGTCTTCTGTGTGGAGACATGCGTGATGTGAATGGGCGTACCTTCATTGAAGGCTGTGCATTAGGGCCGGCAACTCGGCACGTAAAAATCTGCTGCCAATCATTAGCGGACCGGAGTTCCTCTGTGGCAACCCCTAACTGGGAAAAGCCGAAAGACACAACAACTGGTTATATTTATGAATCAAAAGTGTTTGCATCTGTTTTGACTCTCCTTTTATGGATAGTACTACTAGTGCAGTCAATCACCATAGGTCAGGGATGTGTCCACATTGCAATTTCATTTAAAATGATCAGTAGAGGTTAATCATATTTTTGTTGATTCTGTGGGATAAACCAATGGTTATGCTGTCTGATCGCATGGAACTTGAGCCTTTACTTTTACATGTGGCAGCATATTTCAAGTCTGTATTTATATAAGGAATTTTCAGCTCTCGCTATACTAGTCTGACATATTATTATGCCTACAGTGAAGTTTGCAGAATATTTTGTCAAGCATATTAACTACATTCTGTGGCTGTGTGATCACTCCATTTTTTATTCATGAGCTACTAAATTCATAATGTTGCTCTTTCCATTTTGTAATGTAGTTAGATGTTACCTTATTACTAAATTCATAATGTCGCTCTTTCCATTTTGTAATGTAGTTAGATGTTACCTTATTACTAAATTCATAATGTCGCTCTTTCCATTTTGTAATGTAGTTAGATGTTACCTTATTACTAAATTCGTAATGTCGCTCTTTCCATTTTGTAATGTAGTTAGATGTTACCTTATTACTAAATTCATAATGTCGCTCTTTCCATTTTGTGATGTAGTTAGATGTTACCTTATTACTAAATTCATAATGTCGCTCTTTCCATTTTGTAATGTAGTTAGATGTTACCTTATTACTAAATTCATAATGTCGCTCTTTCCATTTTGTAATGTAGTTAGATGTTACCTTATTACTAAATTCATAACATCACTCTTTCCATTTTGTAATGTAGTTAGATGTTACCTTATTACTAAATTCATAACATCACTCTTTCCATTTTGTAATGTAGTTAGATGTTACCTTATTACTAAATTGTAATGTCGCTCTTTCCATTTTGTAATGTAGTTAGATGTTACCTTATTACTAAATTCATAATGTCGCTCTTTCCATTTTGTAATGTAGTTAGATGTTACCTTATTACTAAATTCATAATGTCGCTCTTTCCATTTTGTAATGTAGTTAGATGTTACCTTATTACTAAATTCATAACATCACTCTTTCCATTTTGTAATGTAGTTAGATGTTACCTTATTACTAAATTCGTAATGTCGCTCTTTCCATTTTGTAATGTAGTTAGATGTTACCTTATTACTAAATTCATAATGTCGCTCTTTCCATTTTGTAATGTAGTTAGATGTTACCTTATTACTAAATTCATAATGTCGCTCTTTCCATTTTGTAATGTAGTTAGATGTTACCTTATTATCATCTTCATCCATTGGGACCAAGTTGGCTTCAAAATTAGACATGAAAGATTTCATTAAAAAATACTTTCTGCACTTAATTTATTCTAAAGTGTGTATATTACTAGGGTAATTTTTGAAAGGTAAGTAGTACCTCTTTTTGTCTGAACTTTACACAGGTAATTTAGCTTTTCATAAAATATTTCATTGTTACTTTGCATATACTTCATTGAGTCGCTACCACCTTTTATTTTGTATATTGCGGTTTATTTTCTTTACACTGCATTTTACTTGTATTCTGCTTTTAACTGCATATTTGAACTACGAATGAGACCACAGCTGTGTGTCTTTTGAGTCAGGCAGAAATTCATTTTTCTTTTGTGCTTTTAAACTCAACAGTCTTTCTAGTTAATGGCCCCTTATGTTAATTTTATAACATATATCCTTCCCTCTCCTCTTTCATTGGCAGTTGTGAGTAAGCGTAAAATTATCATATTGTGAAAGCACAAGCATTCAGCTATTTAAATTTATTGGCCATCCCACTATATTCCATGGAGCCAGAATAAAAACTACCCACTCCTTCCAAATTATTTTGCTCTTTTAAAATTAATGGCTTCCTACTATGATAGCTAAAGCTTATGTTATCCCCTCTTTCAATCTAACTGCTTACTGCAAACAGAAGTTCTTAGGATATTCACACATTTTTCCATCATACATTTAAAATCTGCAACATTTACTCCAATCCCAATTATTGGAGAGCCCACTTTCTGCCTGTCAGTAGCCATCTTGTGATTAGTTCTTCTGTTTTGCTCTTTGTGAGAGAAGGAGCATTATTTCCTGGAGACTGCTGATCACTAGGAAAGCCTAATAACTGCTTCATAGGTGCCATCTGGTAATTTGTGCTTATACTTTGCTCCTGGTGAGAAAAAGAACATAGTTCATTGATTCATGACTGTTTTTGATTGGGCAGTGAGTGTCTGTGTTGGACATTCTTGATTGGTCTGGTTGCTATTCAAGGCATCTACAAAGAAAAGGCTACAAAAAGCCTACAGATCCTTGCAACATCTGGGACAAGACTGTTGATTCCCGAAGACCATGTGGTCTGCTTCTCATCTTGGGACTGGTGCTACTGTTTTGCTTCTGGTGAGAGAAGGAGCATTGTATTCCAGCAAACCGTGGTGAGACCAGCACTAGTAGCAGCCAGACAGCAGCTATTCAAGGCGAATCACCTCACCCAGAGTTGTAAACCAGATACTCTTGACATTACTTTACATTCACACTCCAACCATCTAATCAATAAAAAAGGACCTGTTGATATGGATACGGACTTTCCCACTATCTCTTGTTAGCAGCTTGGTGGATATGGGTATCCTGATGTAATGTAGAAATTGCCTCATGTTTACTGACAACCAATTAATTCTCATTTGAATTGATATGGCATGTGAGAGATGCATTTACAAATTATCACTGGAGGCAAAGCTGTCACATAAAAGCACTCCTAATGTCAAACAGGTTGTCAGTAACGCACATGCTGCACTCATTACACACAGTTCAAAGCAGACAGATAGACCTATATATGCTGAAGCACTTAAATGTGACCTTCCTAAATCTCAAAGACCTCTTACATGAAATACAATACCTCAGCAGCCTTGAATGCACTCTTAAAACAACACCCACATCAACAGATACAGCTACATCTCATGGAGCCTCTACTTCTAAGCCCATAAGGCAAGCCAACACACACTCCAACATTCTGGTCATTGGAAACTATATTGTGATACACACTGATGTCCCTCTCATCAGGATAAATAAGGAAAAAGTCACAGTAAGTGGCTTTTCAGGGGCCAGGAGCCACCACAGTACATACGCACTCAGGCCATTGGACAACAAGTGCCAGCATGACTCAGTCATAGTCCATACAGGTGTTAATGACCTGAAACATACATCCCTAGACTAGGAAAAGAGACATCATGCAACTCTTGGAATATGTGTCCCAGGCTGGTATAAGCCTAGCATTATATCATTTTACCTTCTCCAAGGATGATGCCACAGTATGAACAAAGAATGACTGACTTTAATAATTGGCTAAGTTTCTGGTGTCATTCTAAGGGATTACAATATTTGTCAGCATGAAGGAGATAGTCCACAGACCACACTGCTTTGTTAGGAATTATCTGTACCTCTCCTCCCTAGGCTATTGAATATTAACTAAATCATTGTCCTCCCCCATGGTGCCTTTTTAGGCGATGTCAAAATGAAAGTACTACCAACATAGAAAATCAAAACCAAGAAAATCTAAAGGTGTTACTACTCGATGATGACTCTAAACAAAAAACTGCACTCCCTACAAGCTCTCCTCACCCTATAGAATGCTGACATCTGTGAGTTCACTGAGACATGGGTTAAATCTGTGGAGAACACACTGGCAGTGCAAGGCTATAATGACTTCCACACATTTAAACAAGCTGTTACACAGACAAGGACTAAAGGTGTACGTGTCTTGATTTACATCAAAAATAAGTATACCTCAAGTCTGGTCAAACAGGACAATGTACTTGAGATTCTCCACATTCAAATCACCATAGGCAAAATCCCATACCAGTTCCTCACAAGCTACAGATCCCCATCTATGATTCAGGAAATCCATGACATGTATCTAAACTTATTGGAAACATTAACCATCCAACCCAATATCATATTCATGGGTGACTTTAATTACCCCACTACTAAATGGGAATCATATATGACACAAAACATACAGGGTCAGAGATTCCTGGATTTTGTAAACAAAAACACCTGGGAACCTGATTGTCAATACACCAACCAGGGATGCAACCAAACTGGATCTGATCCTCCATAGTATGAGAGTGTGCTGCACATCCCCTTGCGTAATGGCTTCTGTGGTAAGGTCAGATCACAGAATGGTCTCCTTTGAAGTAAAAACAAAACCTGGGGCCTTAGCTAACCATGGAATATTCAGGAACTGATCTAATGCTAACTTTCTACTACTAAGTGATACCCTGGTAAAATTTCAAGCCCCCATAAACCCAGAGAACACTGCGGCTTATATGAAACTGTGCACAGAATCTCTAAACAGGCATGTTAATAGCTAAACCCACCAGGAAGAAATACAGAACTCAAAAAACTCAACCCCCCCCCCCCCAAAAAAAACCAAAAAAAAAAAAAAAACAAGCCACCCTGGTGGAATCAGCATCAATAGTCTGTATAACAGAAAGAAGAAACTCATGACAAAAATTAGGAGGTGTAGCACTCAGCAGGATAAAAGCACTCTCAAAGTAAATAAACAACTCGGAGGACAAAAAAGTCTACCAAAGCCAAATCTGAGGTAAATGTGTCCTCCCAGACCAAGTTCAACTACAAGGTATTCTTTAGCTATGTCCACAACCTCAAAGGCAATACACAATTGTGTGTAGAACCCATTTTAATGGAGCCACTTATACTGAGCCAGAAGATGTAGCAAACCTACTGGCTGACAAATTCAGCCCCAACATTACTCCTCTAAACAACCCTCAACCTTCCTACAGGAAATACTATCAAATATAAATCCCCCTACTATTACTATGAAACAGTTCCTCAATGATTTCTCTAACGCCAAGCACACAGCATCAATGGGCCCTGACAATATCCCAGCATGTCTTCTATGTAGCATGAAACATGACCTATCAGACCCTCTGGCACTACTGTTTAACTGTACCTCCAAACAGGCTTCATGTCTGATGAATGGAGAACAGCAATAGTAACCCTTCTGCACAAAGATGGGCCATATACAGAACCTGGAGACTACCATAATTCTCACTAGTGTCATATGCAAAGCCATGGAAAGAATTATGGAAATGATCAATAGTGACATAGAAAACAATCAGACATTTGACCCAACACAGTTTGGTTTCATCAAGGGCAGGCCATGCCTACTCAGCCAGATAGACTTCTTTGAGAATGTCACCAAAACAATGGATGAGGGCAAAACAACTCACACTGACCTGGCCAAGGCATTTGACAGAATACCCCACTCAGGCATTGTTGACAAACTAAGGAGGTTAGGTATAAACCCTTATGTCACCTGGTAGATAACCAGCTGGCTCACAGACAGGATCTAGGAAGTTAGAAATGGGGAGTCTACCTCTACAAAGAGGCCTTTCACAAGCAGAGTCTGTCATGGATTGGTCCTGGGACTGCTCGTTTGCATTTACTTCTCTGAAATCAAGACCAATGTCAATGGCCTCTGGCTGACTAAATTTGCAGATGACTGCACATTAGGAGCAGTCATAGAATCCTCCATTGACACAAATGTTCTCTAGGAAGGTCTGACACAGACAAATAACTGGTGTCAGAGCCATGCACTTAAACTCAATGCTAAGAAATGCATAATAGTATTCTTCAGAAAATCATCCACCGCTGTTAACTATCCTAATGACACCACACCCCAAAGAGTTGCCCAAGTATTCAAGGACTTGGAGACACACATAGTAATCTAGCCTTTGACCATCATGTGTTTACAGTAGTGAGAAAATCCTTTTATGCTGTGCAACTTATAAACAAAGGTATGACATATAGGATGAAGGAAATCACTGTTCCACTGTATTTGGCATTCATCAGACCTATCATTGAGTACAATGCACCCTTTGCTATGTACATAACCAGTCACATCAAACAATTGGAACATCCACAGAGCCCTATACCTATATTCTGTCTGCTACAGACTTTTGAGGGGAGATCTATGCCAGGCATATAAGGCATTGTGAGACCCTGCCCTGATGGGCCTCCTGCATATCCACAAAACAAACACAACCAGTATTGCCTGTTCTAGAGACTTAAACCTTACCTGAGATATATATAGGACCTGCTGGAGGGACAGGTATGTATGCCAGAGATTACCCCTTCTCTGGAACAGATTCTCCATCCATGTGAAGCAGAGTTCCTTCCTAACTGAATTCAAATGTAACTTGGACAATTGGAGGGGAACAGGAAATTCATCTCTGGTTTGGCACCTGTGTCTCTAATGGACACAGGCGGCCTGTAAATGGTTTACCTCCCAGGACCCTCTTCTTAATGTTTCTTCTCCTAAGCCCCTGCTTACATTTATCAAGTGTATGGGAACTCTTCAGAGATTTGGGATGCATGGCTAGGCTTAAAAAAGCCCTTGTGATCATTTGCCAAGTAAACACCTATAAATCTATGAACATCCCAAACACACATATAAGGCTACTGATTTTAGGTGAGTGCAGGTCAAAAACAAACCAGCAACATTACTAAATGAAAGGAGACATACAGTCCAAAATTCAGTTTAATGTGACAGAAAATCACATATTTATTCTATTTTGTTAATATTGAATGCAGGATATCTGCATGTTTCGTGGTGTTGGCAATTTAAAGGTGTGGGTATTTAGAAAGGTTTACAATAATACAGTGCAGCCCCACATACCAAAAATCTGCTAGCATGACACAACGATTAGCTATGAATTAGGACCATACCATTCAACCTCTTAGACCAAGAAATCTAGACATAGCCATACATAATGGGGAGACAAAGGTCCCCAAACAGGGACAATTTTTAAATATTGCTCTTACAAAATTAGAAAGTTGATAGTTAGCAGGTTTTCATTAGCATGAATTTTCTGAAAAGTATGAAGTCTGAAACTCAAATGTGCTTCATTATTTCTGACTGCAGCACTCACAATCCTCAATGACTGGCAAATTATTATCCAGAAAGCTGCAATTTTCTGAGAAACAGATCAAAAAATGAGGCAAAAATCTGGACATTCTGCAAATATTTGGACAGTTGAGAGGTATGATTAGAGCTAGCATGGTACCAGCATTATGTTAAAAGACTGCATATTAAATTAATGCAGCCATGTTATAGACAGCAGGTGCTACTGAACAGTTGTAAAGTGGCCATCCTGTGGGTGGTCACATGCTGGACATGACCGGGACAGTGGTGTGCCTAAAAGTATGCATATTCACAAATGCAGTGTACAGCCCCATAGTTGCAAAACAGGCACTTTGGGCAGGCAAAAGAGGACCAGCTTAGCAAACTGCTAATGTAGTTCATCATATAAATGGGTAGAAAACAGGGAGTCAGGATTGTCAGAAATGGGGCAAAAATAAGTGCACCAACAGATACACAAGGGTTACTTGAATATAACATAAATGGTGGGTAAGAAAGGGAAACATTTTTTTGAAACATGAGCTATTTTCCCTTTTGAAGAATTAAGGAAGATAATGAAGGTAGCAGTGAGCATGTATAGGAAGGACCAATGAAATAGGGAAGGTGACAAGGTGAGGGAAGCAAATATAAAACACAGAGACTAACAGGGATGGTGTGGACACAAAAGTGTGTGTGTGTGTGTGGGGGGGGGGCAACAGTGGAGGGATGTATGCAGCCAAAGGGACCATAATTTTTAATGGGGAGGATTAGATCTCACATATGGCATGGGGAGTGACACAGAAGTAATGGTAACATGGCATTATCGGATATGGTGGTGTTTAGCATACACAAGGGCAACAGCAAAGACACAGCATGTGCAAGTAATAATCTGAATGCCTGGTGGAGGGTCACAGACCATGCTTCCGCAGATTTCATACATTGTCCTGGAGACTTAAGCACCATCATCCATGGCCATAGCAGACCTTACCCCTAAGTATGACCATACTTATAGTTGTGGTTGACACTCCTCTAGTTCCATTATCCAGATGCCCATTAGGTCAGATGCTCATGGTGTCAAATGTCAACACCATCACTATCCCCAGGTGGCGTACTGACTGCCACACCTAGCTGTGCCTGTATTTGGGGATGGGGCTACCAACTATCTATTGTCCTCAATATGTAGAGCCATGTCAAGGTTTCCATATAAACTTTCCAAATGATACACCATTATGAGCATAAGACACATTAAGTCCTGTCACTGCAGAGCCACACAGTCCACCTGGTCAATGTCCATGACATGGAAGCCCACCCTGACACTGAAGGATGACATCCCTTCTTCTTCACTATCTGCTATTGACCTGCCTGGCTGCGACATACACCTCTCATGATCTTTACATCTATGACATATATGCTGTATATATATATATATATATATATATATATATATATATATATATATATATATATCAGACCTCCCAACTGTTCCAAATTACTCATTTTTTCCGAGTTTTGGGGTCCAAATGAAGGGGTGCCATGATTCCCAAGTGGCACCCCTTCATTTCAGATTTCTTTGTTGCTGTTTTTTTTATTTTTTTGAAATTTCGTGCTGTTGGAGCTGACATCATCACGTGCGCAATGATGTCAGCTATGACAGCACTACCAGCCAGTCAGAATTGAGCTCAAGGAGCTCACGTCATTATTTCCGGCTGGCTGCGAGCAGGCAGGAAGTGCTGTGTTTTGAAAATGCTGCCGAGAGAGGGACTCAGAACTGCTGATTTGTTTTGAGGGAAGAAGCTTTGCTTATTTGCCTAGAGAGGGATGAGGGACTGCTGAATATGCTGCCGAGAGAGGGACTTCACTGCTGGGAAGTGCTTTGCCTTGAAAATGCTGCTGAGAGATGGACTTAGAACTGCTGACTTGCTTCTTCTGCTTTGCTTTATGCTGCCGAGAGAGAGACTGCTGAATATGCTGCCGAGAGAGGGACTTTTGCTTTGCTATGTGGGGGAAACAGGTAAGGAAGAAAGAGTGTGTGTGTGTGTGTGTGTGTGTGTGTGTGTGTGTGTATTATGTTGTGAAACCCTGCCAGAAGCAGTCCTTGTGAAAAAAGGCATGTAATTTTCAGCCAGGTCTTCAAAACAATAGCTTTAGCACTGACTGTGCCCAAGATAATTTTAGTTAAAATGGCAGCACCATAAGAGGAAATAAGACAATTCTCATCTAAGGAGTACCATCTGAGAGAATGTGCGAGTGCGACCTCAACAAGGCATGGGTACATGAAAACATGCATTCAGAGTGGCTCATGGTAACAGGCATTGCATCGTTGGCTGAACGGAGTAATGGTAAGAACATAAAGGGGCCTTCTAATCCCACCAAGATAACCACTCAAGTTCTATACATCAGTGTACCCTAGGTCAGCAGCTTATTGTGACAGGGAACTCAAAGTGAAGTAGAAACTAAATGCTGAAGGAAAAACCATGACACTGTAGCTTGTCTCTCCAACTGGTGGCTAGACGTACTCAGGCTCAAACCCTGTACCTTGGGTACAAGGATAAAAAAGAGCCTAAAGTCCCTAGCCACCACCACTTGTGAATTTATGCTTTTCTGGATTTTGTATTTCAATTTCAAGCTTCATATTCTTCATAAAATAAATGGTAGAAAATTGCTAGAATAAAATGTTTTGTTTTAAGTTTATAAGATCAGCATTTGAAATGTTTTGGGGCTGTATTCCCCCATTATTGGCTTTGTTCTGTTTTTTTGTGCTAAGAGGTTGAGAGTGTGAACTGAATTCACTAAATGATAGCCATTTAAGTTTGTCTTCTTGTCTTTCAGCAAACTGTTGATTTGGTTTAGTGGTACATTGTTTTGACTATAGTGTAGAGATACCTTGGTTCAAGACTTGGCAGTGAAATGCATGATGATACCATTTTATTCAAGCAATGTTTAAAATGCGTCCCTGTTTTTTTGCCTTTTGGCCCCCCCCAATTAAAAATAAGTGCAATTGACATGCAATTTAGCCACTTTTTCTTTATGTAGAATAGACTTGAATGTTGTGACAAGACTAGTATAACCAGTATGCATTGTCAGCCATTCATCTTTTGCTGGTGTTAGGCTTACAAATAACACCACATGATTTAAAAGCAAGCTCTCCCCTTATACTATTCTATATCTAGCTGAAGTAGGTCACCTGTGTCATTTTGGATAGTTTCCATTATGACTTCTTCCATGATTTTGCATAGAGTACTGGTTATACAGCTGCAGTGGTGGTGCTGCGGTAGCATTGTCGTCTTACAGTAAGACGTTGTCCTGTTTGATTCTCTGCTAGAGCGTCTTCTGTGTAGAGACATGTGTGATGTGAATGGGCGTACCTTCATTGAAGGTTGTGCGTTAGGGCCGGCAACTCGGCACGTAAAAATCTGCTGCCAATCATTAGTGGACCAGAGTTCCGCTGTGGTGACCCCTAACTGGGAAAAGCCGAAAGACACAACAACTGGTTATACTTATGAATCAAAAGTGTTTGTGTCTGTCTTGACTCTCCTTTTATGGATAGTACTACTAGTACAGTCTTATTTCAAGTCTGTATTTATATAAGGAATTTTCAGTTCTCGCTATACTAGTCTGACATATTATTACGCCTACAGTGAAGTTTGCAGAATATTTTGACAAGCATATTAACTACATTCTGTGGCTGAGTGATCACTTCGTTTTTTATTCATGAGTTACTAAATTCATAATGTTGCTCTTTCCATTTTGTAATGTAGTTAGATGTTACCTTATTACTAAATTCATAATGTCGCTCTTTCCATTTTGTAATGTAGTTAGATGTTACCTTATTACTAAATTCATAATGTCGCTCTTTCCATTTTGTAATATAGTTAGATGTTACCTTATTACTAAATTCGTAATGTTGCTCTTTCCATTTTGTAATGTAGTTAGATGTTACCTTATTACTAAATTCATAATGTCGCTCTTTCCATTTTGTAATGTAGTTAGATGTTACCTTATTACTAAATTCATAATGTCGCTCTTTCCATTTTGTAATGTAGTTAGATGTTACCTTATTACTAAATTCATAACGTTACTCTTTCCATTTTGTAATGTAGTTAGATGTTACCTTATTATCGTCTTCATCCATTGGGACCAAGTTGGCTTCAAAATTAGACATGAAAGATTTCATTAAAAAATACTTTCTGCACTTAATTTATTCTAAAGTGTGTATATTACTAGGGTAATTTTTGAAAGGTAAGTAGTACCTCTTTTTGTCTGAACTTTACACAGGTAATTTAGCTTTTCATAAAATATTTCATTGTTACTTAGCATATACTTCATTGAGTCGCTACCACCTTTTATTTTGTATATTGCGGTTTATTTTTTTTACACTGCATTTTACTTGTATTCTGCTTTTAACTGCATATTTGAACTACGAATGAGACCACAGCTGTGTGTCTTATGAGTCAGACAGAAATTAATTTTTCTTTTGTGTTTTTAAACTCAACAGTCTTTTTAGTTAATGGCCCCTTATGTTAATTTTATAACATATATCCTTCCCTCTCCTCTTTCATTGGCAGTTGTGAGTAAGCGTAAAATTATCATATTGTGAAAGCACAAGCCTTCAGCTATTTAAATTTATTGGCCATTCCACTATATTCCATGGAGCCAGAATAAAAACTACCCACTCCTTCCAAATTATTTTGCTCTTTTAAAATTAATGGCTGCCTACTATGATAGCTAAAGCTTATGTTATCCCCTCTTTCAATCTAACTGCTTACTGCACACTGAAGTTCTTAGGATATTCATGCATTTTTCCAGGCTAACAGAATAAAAGGTTTTGTTTTAAGTTTATAAGATCAGCATTTGAAATGTTTTGGGGCTGTATTCCCCCATTATTGGCTTTGTTTTGTTTTTTTGTGCTAAGAGGTTGAGAGTGTGAACTGAATTCACTAAATGATAGCCATTTAAGTTTGTCTTCTTGTCTTTCAGCAAACTGTTGATTCGGTTTAGTGATACGTTGTTTTGACTATAGTGTAGAGATACCTTGGTGCAAGACTTGGCAGTGAAATGCATGATGATAACATTTTATTCAAGCAATGTTTAAAATGTGTCCCTGTTTTGTTGCCTTTTGCCCCCCCCCCCAATTAAAAATAAGTGCAAGAAGCTGTGCAACATGCCTATGGCTTACACTACTGTCATTATTTATATTTATATTTATGTGTGTGTGTGTGTGTGTGTGTGTGTGTGTGTGTGTGTGTGTGTGTGTGTGTGTGTGTGTGTGTGTATAAGTAGACTATCATGGAAGTGTTCTGAATAAGGCAGTTTTGTCATTATTGGTTCATGCATTTTGTTTCATTGCCTACTGGAAAAATGTTTAAACAATAAATTTAAAATGTGCTCTAACTTAAGTCTAACAAGTGTGCTGTATTATACAAGGAGTATAATAAAACCAGGAAGGTGTATCAAAGAACACATGTATGTTTCTTGTTTTGTGTGCCAGGGGCTTCTGATTTGAAACAGCCCAAAGATAATCAGTGAGTTTCAATGCTGTTTCAGTGAATGAGAGCTGCAAGGGCAGAGAAGTTTTATTGCCAAATCTATTTTCATTGTGAGACAGTATTGCTTTGTTTAGCAGCCAGATATCTATTACTGTTTGTGCATTGTGCTATAAAATGTAAAAAAATAAAATCCAAATAATCATTGTAGTAAAGCAATATGCACACATTAGTGTTTATGGTAAATAATGTGAAATAGCCAGGTAATGGGACATTGAAATGGCTACAGGTAGTCTCTGGTGCTATATTTTGGTTCTGTTCTTTAGTCTGCGTTTGAAAATTGGTATCCCACAATTCCACTGGAGTGGGTGGGGTTGTGAAATTATGTATGCAAATTTTACATTAATCAGCGTACAGATTTATACCTATTTTTCATGGGGCTTGTCCAGATTTTTGATATTTCCAGGTTGAGAGGTATGATATATATATATATATATATATATATATATATATATATATCTATATATATATATATATATATATATATATATATATGTATATATCCCTGTGGCTGAACACAATTGTACAAATGATTACTGTACTTTGTCCACCCTCTGGTCTTTGTGGGTAAGATAAGGTCTGAGGTATAGCATGGCCAGACAATGCACTGTAATGCATTGACAAAGTGTGTTAATGGTGTTAATGCACACATTATGTTTAATCTGTGATGGACCTGTCAAAGCTATAGATGTTGACCAGATTCCTCCTTTTTACTAGTGTTACAGTATATTGCACTCACCTCTTCCTTGCATGGTGTGCCAGTGCAGCTGATTCCTCCAACAGCTCTGCTCCAAACTCCACCTCTGCTGCTGACACAGATCTGGCAGGCAGTATAATCTTATTACCAAGTTGTGCTGCTTTCACAGTATCATATTGTGTAATATGCACAAACCATGAATAACTGATTGCAGGTCTCAGGTGTACAATGTAGTACCCTACCAAATGTATCTGAGCAGCTGAGGGAAAACTTCAGGAGTCTGAACACATATTCAACTACATGTAATTATTTTATTATTATTATTTATTTATTATTTTACATTTGTTGTCCGGGATAGTCCAACTGAGCTGAGTAGCCCTTTTTCAGTGGAGGCCCAGGGAGAAAAGCTCCACAAGCATTAAAATAAAGGTCATTCAAAAGCATTAACAGAGTGATTCAAAAAAAAGAAAAAGAAAAACATTTTACAATAGAAGTATCTTAAGTATGCTGTATAACAATATATAAACAGTTTGTATCAAACTAAATGGTATACAGGAAAAATTGAAACATTTGCTGATGTTATACATCAAATTTGATGGAGGGAGATGTGAAGTGTGACTTATTAATAGTGGTAAGAGGCGGTAACAGTTCATGGTAAAGATAACTGGGGTCATACAGGTAAGGAAGGCTGGGAAGGACTAAGAGGTAGAGAGAGAGTAAGAGGTTAGTAAAGCAAAATCAACATAGAAGACAGGATAGGTAGGATAGTAGGGAAGATTAATAGGGGTGAGTACAGTGGCAGGGCCTATTGCTTTTTAGGTATTCCTTGGTAGCCTCTTTGAAATGTTTAAGTTGATTGAGGGACCCAATTTCAAAAGGCAGTTTGTTCCAAGAAGTGGTTGGATCATAGCAATAGAGGTTACATCCTATTTTGGACTTGGGTTTATAGATCTGTAGGAGGTCTTGGTCTGATCAGAGTAGAGACCTAGTGGGGAAATAATGAGAGATTAGAGGAATTAAGCTGGGGCACTAGGAAGGTAGATATAGACTGGAATTAATCATTTGGAGCTGACACAGGAGGAGCTGGTGGGGTAGTTCAAGCCAGTTTAGGTGGGTCAGTGGTAGACAGTGATGGGATTTGTACGTTTGATGTGCTGCGAATCTGGCTACCTTATAATAGGTTGATTCAAGTTTGGTAAGTAGGGAGGAATTGAGATTTGTAAGAATTTTGGAGCTGTACAGGAGACTAGGGAGGAGGTAAGCATGAGATAGGGTTACTTTTGCTTTGCTGTTGAGAAACCTTTTATTTCTATATAGGAGGCCCAGTTTTAGATGAGCATTTTGGATACAGTTATTAATGTGCAAGTTAAATTTAAGTCTGAATACATGGTATTGCCTGTCAGTTATGGTCTGAGACTCAGTTCCATGGGATATCCTGCGTCACATATAGCACAGAACAGTGGACACCATTGTGCTGCCTATGTCCATGAGAATAGCAGTGCGTGCACCTATAAACTAGATGTCCATGTTGGAAGTCACTTCATGTGAAAAGCTAACAGAGGTAATACATGTGTCACAATACAGAGATAAGATGATCAGCTTTAACAATTGGCTTAAACTCTGGTGTCATTCAAAGGGGATCCAATGTCTGTCTGCCTGGGATGACATGCTGGACAAGCCACGCTGCTTCGCAAGGGACGGCTTGCACCTGTCACCCCTGGGATTCCGGATATTGGCAAAGGCTCTTGCCACCCCCATAGTGCCTTTTTTAGGCAAGGCTCAAATTCTAAACCTACCACCCTAGAACACAAAAAAGGAAAAAAACTAAGGGTGATGCTGCTCAATGCCAGAAGTCTAAATCTCAAAATGCACGCACTCGAGGCCCTTCTCAGTATGGAGAACATCGATGTCTGTGCAGTGACAGAAACCTGGTTCAAGGCTCCTGAGAGCACCCCAGCACTATCAGGTTTTACCTCTTATCATGCGTTCCGACCCCAAAATCCGGACAATACCAAGAAAGGAGGGGGGGTATCCATATTCATCAAAGACACCCACACCTCAAGACTGGTGGCAATGCACGATGCATCGGAGACCATCCAGGTGCAATTAACCATAGGCAAGACTGCTCTGCAAATTGTAGCATGTTACAGGCCACCCTCACAAACTCAGGAACCTCACATGGCCTTCCTGAAAACACTAGAGGGGATAAATGTATCACCAAACACCATCATACTAGGTGACTTCAATTACCCTAATATAGACTGGGAACACTACTCAAGCCCAAACACCCTAGCCCAAAAGTTCCTGGAATTCATAAACTCAAATGCCATGGAACAACTAGTCACCATCCCCACAAGAGGAGAAAACATACTTGATCTCATCATCACGAACATGGGAGCACAATGTTCAACACCGAAGTATACCCCTCACTGGTGAGATCAGATCACAAACTAATCTCGCTGGAGGTCCTCATCCCACCCCACCTGAAATAAAAAGACCACAGTAAAGAACTTCTCGAAGCCGACTTCACACTTCTAAAGACTAGTGTGGTCTCCTTTAAGGCCCCGAGCCGGCGGAAAACAGTACTCAAGCCGCTGAATCACTTACAAATGCCTTCTACCAGCACCTGCAGGACTGCATGGATAAGGCAATCCCAAGCAAAACAAAGACTCTTTGTACCAAAGGCAAGCGTCCAGTCTGGTGGACCCCAGCCATAAACAAACTCTACAACAAAAGGAGGAAGCTACTACAAGATAGAGCAAAATCCTTAAAAGGTAAGACACCCTTGATCACTATAAGTAAAAACTAAGAGCTCTCATAAAATCATCCAAAGCAAATTTTGAGAGAAAAATAGCTAAAGACTCAAAAGACAATCATAAGGCCTTCTTTAGCTATGTTAGAAACCTGGGAGGAAACTCCCAGATATGCTCAGAACTAGTTCAAAATGATGTGAAGATTACTGATCCTACAGACATTGCCAACATACTGGCTGACAGGTTCAGTGCAAACTTCTCCCCTCCCCAAAAGGAGAGATATCTATACCAAGCGATTGCAGCCCCCAAACATCTCCAACGCCCAAGTGAGAACTGCTCTCTCCAAAGCAAAAACACAGCATCCATGGGACCTGATGGTGTCCCCGGCTGTGTGCTCCACGAACTCAACGAGGAATTAAACCCACAGCTAGGACAGCTGTTTAATCATAGTCTTACCTCTGGATACGCACTCCAGGAGTGGCGCACTGCAACTGTGGTCCCACTTCACAAAGGCGGTGCCTCCACCGACCCTGGAAATTACCGTCCCATTAGCTTGACAAGCCTTATCTGCAAAGCCATGGAGAGGATCATAATGGACCTCATAAATAAAGACATAGGAATTTGCAGACTTTGGATCCATCCCAGTTTGGCTTTGTCAAAGGCAGATCATGCCTTCTAAACTTGGTTGACTTTTTCAAACAGTCACCAAAGCCATTGATGAGGGAAAGGCAGTCCATACAGCCTACCTCGATCTGGCGAAGGCCTTCGATACAATACCCCACTCGGGTATCATTGAAAAACTCATCAGCTTAAATGTTAACCCATACATCACAAGATGGGTTGCAAACTGGCTGAGTGACAGAACCCACAGGGTCAGAGTTGCTGGCGCCATGTCAGACTCAAAGCCTGTCACAAGTGGTGTACCACAGGGCTCAGTCCTGGGCCCACTCTTGTTTGGCATCTACTTTTCCAAGTACAAGCAAACACAGGAGGGTTATGGCTGACAAAGTTTGCAGATGACTGCAAACTGGGCCATAGTAGAAAACACATCTGACACAGATATCCTTCAGAAGGGTCTCACAGAAACGGATAACTGGTGCCAGAGCCATGGCCTAAAGTTAAATGCCAAAAATGCATAGTCATACCCTTCGGAAAAACAAGGTTACCCCTAGCTACCAAATAGGTGGCAATCCACTGAGCACAGAAGAAGTTATCAGGGACCTGGGGACCCAGGTTGATAGTAGTCTGTCATTCGACACCCATGTAGCTAAAGTAGTTAGGAAGACCTTCTACATTGCCCACCTTATCATGAAGGGATTCTCATCTAGATCAAGGGAGGTCATAGTCTCCCTATACTCATCACTCATCAGACCAATGATTGAGTACAATGCCCCATTCGGAATGTATCTGACCCGACACTTGCAGCAGCTGGAGAGGCCACAAAAGTTCCTCACCAAAAGGATAAAGGGTCTCAAACATCTTTCCTTTGCTGCCCGACTGAAAGAACTCCAGCTCTATTCAGTCGCTTACCGCTTGCTCAGAGGTGACCTTTGCCTAACATACAAGGCCATGTCAAACCCAGATTTGATGAATATGCTTCACCTCAAAAAATCTAGATCCGTCAGAGACACAAGGGCGGGAGACTTAAACCTCGACACGGCTATTAATAGGACGTGCTGGAGGGATAGATTCATCACCCAAAGACTCCCTATGCTGTGGAATAAAATCCCGGTATATGTGAGGCAGAGCACCTCGCTGGCCTTGTTCAAGAGAAATCTTGATCAATGGATGGGAGATCGCAGATATACCCCAGGGATTACCTCAGTGTCACTGCTCAACAGAGGCACAGCAAAATAATGGGTATAGTTCCCCATACTAAAGGGGTGGCGTAAGCCACAAAACTATGGGCTAGGCTTGTAAATGCCCTTGGGCAGATAGCCTAGTATGAACCTATGAACCTATGAACCTATGTGAGAACTGTCAACATTTTCTAGATAATGTGCACATATATTGTATGTAATAACCTGATTTCTGTTTAATATACCAGATGGTATGTAGAGCAGCTGGGTCTGTGATGACGATTTACGTAAAATTACTGACCCCAGGATTTCAGAGAAAGAGACTATGTTACAGACTGTCCACATAGTAGTGGTCCTTTCCTCTTTATTCCTTCACTTGTTGCAGCATCATGTCAAGGAGATGGTGTAGGATCCACCAGGCTAATGCCTGTGAAACACCAAATATTTTCTCTGTCAGAAGCTGAGATTTCCATTGCAAGGATCGTTAATGTTACACAAACCATCATGCGTGTAAGAATAGGCAGTCCATGCATTGCCTTGATTCTGTGTATAGAGAGCATGTCTAATAACTCCCACATGGTATCTCTGTCTACATAGTAGTGATCAGTAATGTGCTTGTATGGAGGTGAATGTATGCCAGCCATGGGCAGAACCATCTGTGCTACAGAGACCAATAAAATGCTACATCAAGGTGACAGGCACCAAAACTGGCCAGTAACACATACTGCTCGGCTAACAGTAGTCGTTGTTTGTCTTTTCAGCTTTTCCCAGTTAGGAGTTGCCACAGCTGAACTCTGGTCCGCTAATGATTGGCAGTAGATTTTTTATGGCACTGAGTTGCCAGCCCGATGCCCAACCTTCAGCGAAGGCAGGCCCATTCACGCATGTCTTTCGGAGGCCATTCAACCGTGGGGAGGACATGCAGACTCCACACAGAAGGCACTCCAGCCTTGACTCGAACAGGAGAACCTCTTGCTGTGAGGCAACAATGCTACCCTGCTACTCCTAATTTCAGAGCATGAGTGAAGCTTCTATAAAGCAGTAAATCCTAGCATTCAGAATAGATGAGTGATGCACCTATTTGCACTAACTTTATACATTTCTGAAACACTCCACAATGTTTGAGGTCAATTGTTACTTATGCAGTATCTGTCATTAACATTATGACTCACTCCTTAACATGACATTATGTTCTCATCAGTACATCATGAATACCACACTGTTTTAACTATGGAAATCGAGTCTCTGAAGTGCTCATTCCTGTGCTCCGTAGCTCACAATGACATTTCATGTAATGCCGTCCACTAGGTTTTAACTCCTATGATTTATTTTTGTGTCATATGCAGAGCATGTTAAGGGGATAATATGTATGCTAACAAATGACAAAGACAGAAATGGTGATTCAAAAATAGTAGTGATCCAGTTTACCATTACGAAAAAGTATAAATTGTGTCAACATATAGAAAAAAATGTCAGCTTACACAGTAGAAATCAAAGAAAAACAATAGCAAGCTGAGATCCAGGTACAAAGTGACTTTAATGATTAATATGTAGTAGCAACATAAGAAAAATAAGTGCTTTCATTTAACAGCTTCATCAAACTGTTGAATGATGGTGCTGTTAAGTGAAAGTGCTTATTTTTCTTAGGAGAGTGACCACAATGTAAAAGCTTCTATGACATCACAGTCCTTTTTTGTATCTAAGATGCTACTGACTGCATATATATTTAAGTTATGGTATCACTTGGGGCCTGTACATCAACAGGGAGCTCTGAATTTTCAGTGTTTTGCAGTATGCATCATCATAAATAATGCCACCTTTTCCCATCCTGCATGACTGCATTAACATATAGATCTGACATTGTTTAAATTTCCAGATGATTTGCAGTGCCAATTGCATCATAACTAAAGTGCTTGGTGAGGACTGTGCATGATGTCAATAGATGTCAATACATGATGCATCTCTGATCCCACAGCCAGTTCCAACATGGACAGTTCTGAGATGGGTATTTTTCTGGTAAGTATAGGAATCAGAGTGTCTAGCAATGTATATATCTCTCTGTATATAGATGATGTAACAAGAAACAAACACAGTAGCAGAGCAGAATACCCGCATGAGCCATGGATGATGACAACAGTGTGGCCTCTTCAAACACTAGCAGATCATTATGTGTCCAAATATATATATTAACTGTTTGAGTCTCAGTTCAGATGCTTTGATACTTCAGAAGGACACTGAAATAATGACATGACACTGTGAGCAAGTTCTTTCTTGAGTGTAGCATGCTGCATAACATGACTGCATGTCACTCCAACCACAAGCACAAGAACTAGTTAATATCAGAGTGACTGAGAAGAATGGCAGGGAAGGACATACCCTTATTGCAATGAACGCCTAATCAGTTGTAATTTAGCACAGACAGTGCAATATCTGGTACATAGCTATGAATCATAGCAACATCCAAAGGAGAAAGCCATACATAAAACAGTGAAGTTACAGTATAGCAGATGCAATCATTAAACCATTGCAGGTCATGTAGTTCAGTGCATTAGTTCATAGTATGCATCAGGTAGTACCATACAGCACCACCATCTTTAAACCTGTAAATGTTATGTAGTGTAATGTAATGTTTCTGTTCACAGTCTGCATCAAAGACAACTATATAGCACTGCCATCCTTAAATCAGTGCAGGCTATGCAATGCAGTGCATGGTCTGTTCACAGGGCACATCAGAGATTACCCCACAGCACTACCATTCTTAAACCAGTGCAGGCTCTGCAATGCAGTGCATGGTCTGTTCACAATGCACATCAGAGATTACCCCACAGCACTACCATTCTTAAATCAGTGCAGGCAATGCAGTGACATTCATCTGTTTACAGTTGGTAACAGAGATTAACTTACAGCTCCACCATTCTCAGACCATTAAAGTCTATGCCTTGAAGTGCATCTCTTCACAGCTCTACATCAAAGATTACAGCATAGGACCACTACAATTAAACCACTGCAGGTTATACAATAGAGTGTATCTACTCACAGTTTGCATCAGAGAATGCCCTACAGCTCCACAGTTCATAAAACAGTACAACCTATGCAGTGCAGTATATTTCCTTACAGTGGAACATCAGAGATTACCCTGTGACATCATTATCCTTGAACCAGTGCAGGCTACACAACACAGATTACCCCTTATCCCTGCCATCCTTAATCCTGTGCAAGGTATGCCATGCAGTGCATCTGTTGACAATGTACATCAGGAATTACCCTTCAGCACTGCCACCATTCTTAAGCCAGTGTATGTTATACAGTCCAGAGCATCTGTTTAAGCTTCCACCATATATTTCAGCATAGCACCTCATGCAAAAAGGGTCAAAGGGACCATACTTCATCATTTTCACAGGTCACAGAGGTCGTAAACACAACACGAGGAAACTTATTCATGATGAAGGGCACAGAACAAGAAAGTGGGTTTAAATAGAAGACAACTTTGCTGAAGGCAGGCATCCACAAAATCTTATTCAGGCTTCACATGATGTTCCACGGGCTGTATCATGGACTGTACATATTCTATTATATGGGTAGTTCCCTGTGGTACTCCACAGGGTATTATTTACTATACTCTGTGTAGTGTCCTATAGTGTTCTTTATTGTGGCCTACTGCAAGGTGTCAATGTGTACAACTGTGCCATTGACTGGATGTCACGTAACTCAGGATCCTCCAGAATAAATAAGCCAGATGAAAATCATCTAGATATCAAATTGCATGGTATCCCACATTGGGAGCAGGGTATATCTATACAGGATGATTATGCAGAGTGACAGGACTGGCCATGTTGTGAGTGAGGTGACAGGGTACTCTGCCATACATGCAACCAGTGTGCCTTGGCTTCCTGCAACATGTGAGATGCATGTGTACTATTTGGCTGTGACCCAGTCTCTCTACTTCTACCCATGCCATGTTTGGTAGATCTGATGTTGCATGGTGCCATTCTGAGGGACCAGTAAATAGGGCTAGTTTGGCCATAAGAGGCTGTGTGAAGCACAGTATGATGATACTGTCCACAATGGACAGCACCTAGATGGGATGCATGGCAGGGGACTGGGATTGCGTGACATTTTTCTCCATCTGCTTATTTATCTCCTTGGACTTCTGTACTTCAAGTAATGTGTTGTAGAGTAAGTTATGGCCTATGGGCAATAACTCAGGGGCATGACTTGATTGCAGGTATTTCTACAGCTGGAGCAGTACAGAGCAGTGCAGGTATCTAATCCAGTGTGCTCCCTTACTGCGAAATAATGATGCTTGGATGACGTCGTTACAGGAATACATTCCTTAGAGGACTGTAGGTTCCCATCCATCTATTCCCTATGGATAAAATATTCTCCTACAATCTTTGTTTGCCTAGCTGTGTGCAATGTGGTAACATTCTTATACCTATGGACATTCTCTGCAATGTTCTTTACCTGTAACACAGTCCCATCCTGGCCGTCTTACTTATAGATAAAGCTTCCCACCCATGCTCATCTACTTGCAAAATGTTCACCTTCCCAGCCTCTAACTATAAGCTGGAATACTTCACCAAAGCTTTCATTTGTTATGGTCCAGAACTATAGGATTCTCTACCTCTAATAATATGAAGCGTCCATACTTTTTCCTAATTTAAATCTGGTCTAATAACCTCTTATAAGCAGAGGGTATCATTTATATTTAGTTTCTTTATTAAAATACATATTAACATATTAATCACTGTTATTGCATGTGCAGTTATATTAATTCAGTGATTTGGGGCATTAAACTATATCATGGTAATATGTGTATTCTCTCTTATATATTCATATTTCTTTCATCCAGTCCTTTTTTTCAGTATATAGCAAGGTTGAATCTGAAAGATAGCTGTAGTCTCTGTGAAGTCTTGGCTTGCACATCATCTGTTTGTGTTAAACTGTGCATAGACAGCTCAAGATGCAAATGAAGCAATGCATAGTTTGCTAATCCTTTCTGACTGGTTTAGTTAGCTATGCAACAGTCAGTATAACAATAATCCTAGTAATCCAGCCAACTTGCATGTAGGTGTTTTCTAGCACTTTTTTATATATTTTATCAGGTTTTGTTTCATGTTGTCTTTCTGATATAATATGTTGTTTTATTATTGTTGTGTCATCTGCTTTTTATAGATAGTGCATGTAAGTGACATGCGTATCACCACATATTCGCATGCATCTCATTCGCTGCTGGTATGTGCATGACCTTTGCTCCATATCCTATTACACCGGTCCTTGATTTGCATCTTCATGCTTCCTCACCCTCAGTGCACAGCTCAGTTTGGTTACATTTTGTTGCCTATGAAAATCCTTCTCCCTAATTCATATTAAAGGAGACCTCAACAAACTGCATGCCTGACTGCTTGCAAGGCTTATGCAACAATGCAGTTAATGTGTCTGAATCTCATGTTAAGGCTTGTACAAAAAGGTGTAGTTCATTAACTGCCAACAGTGCTGCTGACTCAGTGGGGTGGAATAAAAAATGGGCAACGGAGATCATGTATGAATATACACCAAAGGTAGCAAATACACAGTCCAGCTGTAAGAACTTGGTGCGTTGCTGATATTCATAGGTGCAATGTTGCATCTGGTGAGTTAAGTGCCACAGTGCATTTGTGCCCTTGACATTCTCCAATCCTTATTTATTTTGCTACTATTTTTGTAAAAAACTTCATAAACCTATTAATTCAGGATTCAAATAAATGTGTTGTATCCATCAGTGACATCACCTTAAGGTTAGTGTGAAATGAATACATAGACTTTAACATGGGTCTGCAAATGCTCAGCTTAATGTCCATGGCTCCCCCTCACACTTTCCTTACACTGGAGTTTTACAGGTTAGAGTTCATTGTTTAATTTCAGTGACTAGAGCAGAGGTAGAAAACATTTGCCAGTGAGTTGAAACTGCAATAAACTGCGTTGGACGCCACATGTTCTGCAACAAATGTAAGAAATGCAATGTTAGCAAATCACTTTAACATGGCTAACATAAATTGTTTTGTAAACTGATATTTTCCCTTGATAATCAGGAAAGCATAGGCATCTCAAATTACACTTTTCAAGCAACAATCCTTTCATCAGATTGGCAGACATGTCCCATAGAATCAGGCACTTACATGCACTTTCAGGTAACAGCATATAGTATATTTGTGCCATAGTCACATCATACTATTAAAGTGCATTACTATTTAAAGGTAAAACAAGCATGTTATTTACAATATGCCATTGCTTTAATTATAAACTGCAGTTTTCTGTTTAGCAATACTATATTTTTTGACAATGATTTGTTTTGCAACTTTGCAGTTTCATAATGTCGCCGTAGTAAATATTTTCCACTCACTGCCAGCTATTATAGTGCTTAATAATGTTTATAAAATGTCCAGTAAAATATAACAGGAATGAAAATATTTAACCTATATCTTTTCTAGCATGAGTTTAACTGATCATTTTGGAATGAGGTTCAATTTTTTCACATTGTGTTCATCTAGAATTCTCTATGCATGAAAGTCTTGGTAGACAGATGAGAAACGGAATAAGAAGAATATTTTTGAACTCCTCTCTGAAGTTCTGATTGAAAAGTCCATATATTATGCCATTTAAGGAGCTGTTAAAAAATGTGGTGAAGTAGCTTGTGACAAACAACCAATTAGGAATTCTAGGCACCCTACCAGGAGGGCTTAAGCCCATGACCAGACTATTTATGTGGAAAGGGCTCCAGCAAATTGCAAACAGTATAAAGACTATAAACATGGTCAGAAAACTTTTGATTTCAGCTGACTTCAGTTTCTGCTTTCCATCCTTCCTGACCCGGTATTTAACCTTAATGATCAGAGTCCAGATCCTTATATAACAGAAAATTATAATAGTCATAGGTGCTACATAATGAATGAGGGCCACTGTTATATCAGTGGTTAGATTAACAGACTGTACAAACCCACATGTGTAAATCTGTTCTTCATAGCGCAAGGTACCAAGTGTGAAAACTGGAAGGAATGCAATGATAGCCATTGTCCACACAAAGCATAGCCAGAGGACAATGGTCTGTTTGCTGTATATTTTGTCATACTTGGT
The DNA here is from genome assembly GCF_019279795.1 of Protopterus annectens. Lineage (NCBI taxonomy): Eukaryota > Metazoa > Chordata > Ceratodontiformes > Protopteridae > Protopterus > Protopterus annectens. The sequence continues at coordinate 301,985,116 of NC_056741.1, read as the reverse complement.
GCTGTGACAGATATAGAAGTACCGATTGATTGCAATTGCCATGATGTTGTAGACAGAGGCCAACAGACTAAAGCCCACGATGTACCCAGTGATCTGACATTGTGTGTCTCCCATTGTCCAACCATCTTTAAGAACTGCCACAATAATTAATGGATATGGATAGAATACAACCATCAAGTCAGCTACTGATAGGCTAATTACAAATATGTTACCTAAGTAGAAAAAGACAATGCAGTTTTTTGTCATAAACATGTAAAATATAAAAACATTCAAAGCATCCCAAAATACACAGACATATATAAGGCGTTAGTACTTATATGCAAAATAGATCAGATTTTCTTTGCTTATTTTCATCCATTTGCAAAATACATATGAGATTTTTAGTTTGTTTACAATCAGCAAGCAGACTGGAACTCAACACTGTACAATATACCTTCTGGACTAGTTAAATTAGAGCAGTGGTAGTTATTTTCCTGAATATCTCTGGTATCCTCTTAAGCAATAGTAACATTCATATTTAGGAGAAAATAAATACATACTAGAGATCCTCTCTGGTAATCTACTTACATAGGTCTGACAAAAATAATTATTTATCATGCTCAAGTATTAAAAGGACGAATGCAGATCTTCTGTATAAGGAATTCTTACCAGCTTAGGTGCCCCTGGACATTCGAGACTTATTGAAGAGAAAGTCAGCAATATATTTATTTTTTCAGGAAAAGTAGGAGGTTGCTATGGAGATGGGCATTATTTTTGCAAATATTGATTGCCTAACTACTCCATTGAAAAGAATCAGGAAGTCAAATGCATAAGTAACGAGCTGGATATCCAGCATGTGTAGAAAAGAACTTGCACCCTTCACATTTATTTAATAGGTTTTATCAGCATTTTTTACTTTTTTTTCTTTTGTATGTCCTTGATAGTGAATGCTCAGCTTCAAACAGCCCTCAGGTCTCAGGAGAAAAAGTATAGTTATGTAAGTTAAACTTCCCATAACAGTAAATGTTCAAATGATCACTGAGCTTTTTTGCTAGCAGAGAGAGAGGCTGAACCCTTAAAGGACAATGCTAGGAACAAACAAACAAACAAACAAACAAACAAACAAACAAACAAACAAACAAACAAACAAACAAATAAATGTCCACACCCTGGCATAAATAAACTCACCAAAAAACAAGGAGATGGAAGTGGAGTGGCTACTGAAGCAGAAATCATTTGAACATCTACTGTTATAGATTTATAGAGTCATAGATTGCTACTAGGTTAACAACTTGGGGCCTTTCTAAGCCTAGCTAAGTTTTCCCACAAGAATAATGATGTCCTTTATCTAAATATGGCATTGACAGCCAAGTATTTATAAGCAACATGGGTACCTGTTCCCATCCACTAGTCTAGGTTGTCATAGATGGAAAACCTATTTATAGGAGGGTCAGTCTCTGGGATGAAAATCCACAGGTTGCGATCATCTGCAAACTTAGTCAGCCACAAATGTTCAGCTTTTGTTTCTTCTTCAAATAAATAGATGTCAGAAAGGAGTGAGCCCAATACAGAATGAGCCCTGGGGGCTTTAAAAATTTAAAAGTGATTCAAGTGGACCAGAAAGGTCATGTTTCATGCTATTTAGTAAACATCCTGGTGAGTTACCTGGGCCCATCGATGCAGTGTTTTTGGTTCTGGAAAGTGCATTGATGACCTATTCCCTAGTAATGGTTGAGGGGATTGGGGTATGCGGTATTTCCTTTAGACTATTGGAGGGAGTTGGAGGGGAGAAATTTGAACTGAACCTGTCAGCCAAAAGGTTGGCAGTGGCCTCCGTTTCAGTGTAGGTGATGCCATTTGCAACAAGTTCTGCACATTATTACATATCTCCCTTGAGGTTATAGACATAGCTGTAGAAAGCTTTGTGATTGTCCTTTGCCTGAAAAGCTATTTTGTCTCCAAATTTAACATTTGTAGTATTAATTCATTCTTTTGGCAGCCTGTTTGGATTGCTCAGGAGCTTGTAGTATGCTGGGCTTTGTTACTCCTACTCTTGGCCAAGATTTCTTTTCTTTTGTTGTACAACTAATTGATATTGTGATTCCACCAGGGTGGCTTGTCTTTTGAATTTGTATTATTTTTAATATGAGTGGGCACAGCTCACCTATACAGCTGTCAATATGGTTGTAGAGGGATTTTGTAAGTAGCTCAGCATATGCTATGGTGTTTACTGGGTTTGGGGTACCTGGAATGTAGCCAATGTGTTGCTTAGTAGAGAGAGGTTAGCCTTGGAATAGTACTGAAAGTTTTTTGGTTTTGCAGGGTCCCAGAATTAAATTTTTATTTCAAACAATACTGCTTTATGGTCAAATCTGATTAGTGAGGACATTACATGGGTGAGGAATATCACTTCCCCATGTTCATGATTATAAAGTCAAGGGTGCTTGTACTTCTGGTAGGAGAATGCACCAACTGTTCCCAGATGATGGCATTAAAGAAATTTAGGAACCACTGGGCTTGTGCATTAAAAGTGGCATATGATTCCCAATCTATGGAGGGGTAGTTGATATTCCCCATGATCACATTGGGTTGAATGGTGAGGCACTCTAGTACATTAAGAGCGTCTATATTATCTTATCGAAGCTTCAGAATATCGAATCTGATATGGTCGACACCATATCATCGAATTCTAAAACATCGAAAGATAAAAAAAATGCCTAAAAACAAAAATAAATAAAAACTCACCTTTGCTGCACCCCCCACACCCCCCTACTTAAATATACCAACTCCGAGACCACACTAAATTGAACTAAATGGAAATCTTCCCTTACAGAGATTTCCATTTAAATGTTCAATGTTTTTTGCTTTCGCTAATCTGGTGCCGACAATATCAGCTTCGATATTGTCGTCCTGGTTGGCTACCTTGGAGTTTGTATTTCACATATTGTGGTAAAGGGCACCTCAAAGTTGAGGGTTTGCCTAAGTGGGTCCATTTAAGTAAATATGATGGATAACTTTCTACTGATGTCATGGGAATTGTTTCTGCAAATCTGGAAAATACCATTCTTAGAACGTATTCAGAATACTGTTTGTCATTATGCAGTCCTGGGTAGGTCAAAGAAAGTCACATAACATGTACCTGAAGTGTAGTGCTTTTTACTAACAGTATGACAAAAGGACCCAATGTCTGCATGTGCAGTAATTTTGCTTTACTTCCATCCCCAGTTAGAAATGAAGCAGACATATAGGAGCAGCAAAAAGAAAGCTTCAGTCTTGCTATAGTGCTGTTTTTATCATGTGTGGGTGTCTGGCCTGTGTGCGAGTCTGTGTAGCTGTCTGTCTTGTGTGAGGGAGTTTGTGTGGGTGTCTTTGTTCAGCCTTACTCTGTTGCTGTCTTTGTCTTGTGTGTCTGTGCTGTGTGTGGGAGTCAGTGTGGGTGTCCTTTTGTACCACTGTGGTACTGGTTACCTTGATGCGGTACAGAGGCTTGTTGTAATGTAACAACATTGCTTCTAAATGCCAGTCAGTCATAGCTCTCAATCTCTCAGCACAAAAAACTGGAAAGCTTCAAAAATCAGAACACATTTTAAATAGTGCTCCTATAAACATTTGCTAGAATAAAAGGTCATGTGTTACCATGCATTCTCTGAAGGATATGAAGTCAAACTCAAATGCCTGTCATTATTTTGTGAATTCAACCCTCATTAATCTGTGACAAAAAATCGAGAAAACTTCAAATTTTGAGGAACAGAACAAAAATGAGTCAAATCCAGGCATTCTGTGAAAATCTGGGCAGTTGAGGAGTATGCAGTCAGTGTGCATGCACCTTTGAGTGGCTACCTTGCTGGGGTACAGGAGCTTGTCATAATGTAACCCTGGTACTAAATGCCGGTCAGTTTGCATACCTTGACTCACCAATTGTTAGTGATCTGAATGTAGTAACACTATAGTGAGTGTAAAACAGTGCTGGATGAGCTTGACAGGGAAGGGGGTGTAATGACAATGTGGTCACACTTTATATTGTCCTTAGTAGGGCTCCCAACTTGAAACTTGTTGGGGGCCCCCAAAATGCTAGCATCAGCTCTGAATGTTGTTTCTCAGCACCTCCCACTAATTAGTTGGATTTTATTCAGTTTCCAAAACAATTATTTTCTAACTGACCCTAGCCAAGACCTCTTAAAACTCTGAAAAGAAGAAAAAGCTGAAACAAAACAAATGCAATATAAGAGTAAAGATAAAAAAGGAGTAGCTAAACCTTAAATGTATAACTCCAATCCAAAATGAAATGCAGACAACGATCAGCAATAGTCAGACAAATATAGTAACCAGTGACTTACACAACTGTACTATGTTCTATGTTCATCATATTGATCAGTGCTGCAGTAGCCTTAGCTATATGGTTATATTACTTTAGCTAACTACATTTGGGAGGTAGAAGGAGAAGAGCCCATTAGCCCCTGGAAAATGGTCCTAGCTTTGATCTGGACTTAGAGAAGAAATCACGCTTACAGAGAACCAAGTACAGTTTCTAGAATACTTCTAGAATATATCCCTTTCCAAAAAGCCACAGATGAAGCCAAAGTCCTAGTAGTATGGGCCTTAATCTTACCTTGTATAGTTTTGTAATGGTGAGTATTGTGATGATATAGACAAGTGTCAGCTTAGCCAGCTGGAGTTTTGTAAATAATGATATGTCCCTTGAATATCAAACTGATTTTTACAAGATGCTTGTGTTACAAATGTATTAGAACTGTATGTCATTTCAGAGGATCATAGGAGGTTACTAGGCTATTGGCCTTGAGGCCCTTATAAGCCTAGCCAAAAATTTAGCCCATGTTTAGACAAACCAGCACCTGATGCCCCTGTCCAGCAGGGATAAGGGTGGAATCCCAGGGGTATATTTTCTGTTTCCCATCCAGTTATCCAGGTTGCGGTTAAAAAGGGGTAAAGAGGTACACTGCTTGATGTGGAGATGGAGTCTATTCCATAGATGGGGAGTCTCTGGGACACAAATCTCTCCTGCCAATAAGTCTTGTTGATGTCACAGACCATGTAGAGGCCAAGCATGTGGATTACTCGAGTGAAACTTGACTTGCGGATAAGCAGCAGTCCCATCAAGTTGGGGTCCGTGATCACCTTGTATGCCAGACAGAGGTCACCTCTGAGGAGTCTGTATGAAACTGAGTAGTGGGATAGGGCTTTTAGCCTACCTGTGTATGGTAGATGTCTGAGGCCCTGGATTCTCCTCTGTGGTCTCTCCAGCTGCTGCATGTGCTTTGCGAGGTACATGCCGAAAGGGGCATTGTACTCAATAATGGGCCTTATAAGGGAAGATTACAGGGATGTTATGACCTCCTTATCCCTGGGTGAGATACCCTTACTTATGAGGTGAGCCATGTAGAAGGCTTTCCATATGATGGAAGCAACATGGTGGTCAAAAGTCAGGTTGCTATCAACCTAGGTGCCCAAATCCCTCATGACTGATTGTGTGCTTACAACAACAACAACAACAACCAAGAACAGTATCAAAGGCAAACGTTGAAACAAGCCTGGATTCCACGAACTCAGTCAGGCAATCAGTACTTGTAAAAGTTTATTCAAACGTAAAAAACACTCAAAAACTGTTAATAAAACATGCATAACTGAAAGTGCTACTGGTTAAGTGCTTTCAGCTACTAAAATTGTAGACTTCTTGTGTGCTTAGGACATTGTTATTAATGTGATAGTTTGTGGGGACATCACTTTTCTCAAAGGGGATGATGATGCATTTTTTGGTATTCAGCTTGAGGCCATGTTTCTGGCACCAGTCATTTGTCTGAGTGAGACCCTCTTGGAGGATGTCCACATCACTAGGGGAATTAATGATAGCACCCAGCTTACAGTCATCTGCAAACCTGGTCAGCCATAGCCCACTGGTTTTGACCTGCACCTCAGAAAAATATATCCCAAATAACAGAGGCCCCAAGACCAAACCCTGGGGTATGCCACTTGTTATGGGTCTACTGCTTGAGATGGGTTCTCCTATTTTGACTATGTCGGTTCTATCAGTGAGCCAGTTTGCTACCCATCTGGTAATGTATGGATTGATGCCTAGTTGAGAGAATTTATCTAGTATGCCTGAGTGGGGAATAGTGTTGAATGTTTTGGCCCATGTCAAGGTAGGCAGTGTGCACTGTCTTCCCCTCGTCCATGGCTTTGGTGAATGTCTTGAAGAAGTCGGATAAATTTAGCAGACATGACCTCCCCTTGATGAAGCCAAACTGTGTGGGATCAAGTGGTTGGAGGTTGCCAGTGTCCTTGTTAATGAGGTCCATGATAATCTGTTCCATGGCCTTGCAGATCAGACTAGTTAGGCTGATGGGTCTATAATTTCCCAGATCGGTGGATGCTCCACCTTTGTGTAAAGGGATGACAGTGGCTGTCCTCCACTCAGCTGAGACAAAGCCAGTACTCAGGCTTTGGTTGAATAGGATGCCTAATGGTGCTGCAAGTTTCTGCCTGAGTTCACGTAGGATGCAGCCTGGGATGTTATCGGGTCCCATAGAGGCTGTATTTTTTGCCTTAGAGAGTGCAGTGATGACCTGTTCCTTAGATATAAGGAGAAGGGGGTAAGTATTGGAGATGTTAATTTACTGATTGGGGACAGTGGGGTAAAGTTTTTGCTGAATCTGTCAGCCAGCACATTTGCTATATCTATGACATTTGTATATGTGGTGTCCTTGACCACCAGTTCTGAACAGATCTGGGTGCTTCCTTTGAGGTTGCAAACATATGTGAAGAAGGCCTTGTAATTGTATCTAGTAGATGTGGCCAATTTGGACTCGAAGTTTCCTTTGGAGGATTTCACTAGTGCTCTTATTTGCTTGTTCAGGCTAAGGAGACATTGCTTACAGTTGGGCACCTGCTCCTTCTTGGTCTTGGACAGCAATTTTTTCCTTTTGTTATAGAGTTTATTTATTGCAGATGTCTACCAGACAGGTTTACTCTTCCTTGCAGAGGATAATTTAGTCCTGTCAGGTATTCCTGATTCCATGCATCTATATAAATGCTCTTATAGTCCATTGGAGTAGTTTTTGATATTGGTGCCAGTTCCTAGAGAGGGAGATGGGTCTGTGAAGCTGTTTATACCATCCCTCAGGAGACTGTAATCAGCTTTGGAGAAGTTTTTATGTCTGATCCTAGCTAGAGGGGGGTTGGGGGAGATGGTGACTTTGAAAGTGACCACTTCATGGTTGGATCTTACCAGGGAGGATGATACTATAGGGACGCTGCAGTGCTTACTCATGTTGGTTAATACCAAGTCCAAGATATTATCACCTCTTGTGGGGGTATCGACTAGCTGTTCCAAGGCATTTGCATTGACAAAATTGAGGAATCACTGGGCATTTGTGTGCTGGCATGAGTAATTTTTCCAGTCTATGGTTCGGCAATTAAAGTAACCCAGGAGGTGTGTATGTGTCTTTAATATATATTGAAGCTCTACCTCTTTTGGCTTTGCTGTCCACATTTTGGGGTCTGAATGTATGATAGAATGAGTAACCAGGTAAGGCTGGGGTGCTCTCCTTAGCTTGGAACCAGGTTTCTGTGACTGCACAAATGTCAGCATCTTCCAGGATTAAGAATGCTTGCAATGAGTGCAGTTTCATGTTTAGACTCCTAGCATTTAGCAGCATGACCTTTAATTTGTGTTTTGTTGAGATTTTTATGCTGGTAGTATCGACCTCATGACTTTTCCTAAAAAAGTCATTATGGGGGAGGCAAGGGCCTTTGCCAGAAGCCTGAAGCCCAAGTGAGACAGATGCAGTCCATCTCTAGCAAAGCATCGTGGTCTGTCTATCATATCTTCCCAGGCTGTCAGGCACTGGATCTCCCTGGAATGACACTAGAAACTAAGCCAATTGTTAAAGTCAATCATTTTCTGTTTGTATTGAGGCATCATTCTGGGTGATGGTAGAATGCTGCTTAAAGCTAGGTACATACCTGCCTGGGACACATATTCAGCGAGTTCAATCATGCCTCTCTTCATTTAGTCCAGGGAGGTATGTCTCAAGTCATTCACGCCAACATAGACTATGACAGAGTCATAACAGTACCTGTTTTTGAGAGACTTGTGTGCGTGTGTGACATGGCGGACGATTGAAGATTGGCAACCTCCAAACACTCGACCCCACACAGTTTGGCTTTGTCAAGGGAAGAGCATGTCTGTTAAATCTGGTCGACTTATTTGAGATAGTTACCAAAGCCATGGATGAGGGGAAGATGGTGCACATCACCTAGCTTGACCTGGCCAAAGCCTTTGACACTATTCCCTACTCGGGCATAGTAGATAAACTCTCTCAACTAGGCATCAATCCATATGTTACCAGATGGGTAGCAAATTGGCTCACTGATAAAACCCACCTAATAAAAATAAGGGAAGCCACCTCAAGCAGTAGACCTGTAATGAGCAGCGTACCCCAGGGATCAGTCTTGGGGCATCTGTTACTTGGGATGTACGTCTCTGAGGTGTAGGCCAAAACCAGTGGGCTATAGCTGACCAGGTTTGCAGTTCCCCAACTGATGTGGACATCCTCCAAGAGGGTCTCAGCCAAAGAAATAACTAGTGCCAGAAATATGGCCTCAAGCTGAATGCCAAAAAATGCATTGTCATACCCTTTGAGGAGAGTGATGTCCCCACATACTATCACATTAATAACAATGTCCTAAGTACACAATCAGTAGTGAGGGATTTGGGCACCCAGGTTGATAGCAACCTGACCTTTGACCACCATGTTGCTTCTGTTATATGGAAAGATTCTACATGGCCCGCTTCATAAGTAAGGGTATCTCATCCAGGAACAAAGAGGTCATAAAATCCCTTATTCTCTTATTCATATTCATATTCATATTCTCTTATAAAACCAATTATTGAGTACAACACCCCTTTCAGTATGTACCTTGCAAAGCACGTGCAGCAGCTGGAGAGACCACAGAGGTTCTTCATGAGGAGAATCCAGGGCTTGAAATATCTACCCTACACAGATAGGCTAAAAGCCCTGTCCCTCTACTCAGTTTCATACAGACTCCTCAGAAGTGACATCTGTCTGGCACACAAATTGATCTCAGACTCCAGCCTTGATGAGACTGCTGCATATCTGCAAATCAAGCTCCACTCAAGCAATCCATATGCGTGACCTCAACCTGGTCTGTGATATCAATAGGACTTGTTGGTGGGACAGATTTGTGTCCCACAGACTCCCCTATCTGTGGAATAAACTCCCTCTCCACATCAAGCAAAGTGCCTCATTATCCCTTTGTAAGTGCAACCTGGATAACTGGATGGGAAACTGAAAATACACTCCTGGGATTCCACCTCTGTCCCTGCTGTACAGGGGCTCTGGGTGCTGACTTGTCTAAGCATGGGCTAAACTCTTGGCTAGGCTTACAAGGGCCTCAGGGCCAATAGCTTAGTAACCTCCTGTGATCCTATGAACCTTGTCCCTAAAGAAAATAGGATAGGGTTGACTCATCATAAAAGCTTGCAACTCAGATGGCCTTCTTGCAGAGGCCAGAGCAATCAGGAAAACTGTTTTTCATGTTAAGAACCTGAAGTCAGCCAGATTAGCTAGTTCACATGAAGTGAGTGTTAGCTTCTCTAACACAAAATTAATATCTCAAGGAAGATACACAAGTTTTCTTAGAGACCACTTATGCAAATCCCCTTTCAAGAACATGTTTGACATGAGATTGCACTGAAGAGAATGATCCATGGGTGGGCATGCTGAATTGGCCAATAAATGAATATTGAGAGGAATAAGAAAAGCCATAGGATAGTAACTCACAAAAATATTGTAGAACAAGAGAACAACTAGGCCTGAATGGGTGCTGGTTATGTTGTTGGCAGCAACTAGACAGCCTTTGTTTCATATATGACTTTTAGTAGTAAGCTTTCCTGTCTCCATTAGTACCTTAAGACCTTATCATCCCAACAGTCAGCTGAGGTTGATTAATGTTGGAGTGTAGCAAACATCCCTGTTCTTGCATGAGTAGATCCAGTCTAAGAGGAAGCTTGTGGTAATTGCCCCTAGCCATTTCCAAAAGAATGGAGAACCATGGTTGCCTGGGGTGAAGGGAGTCACCATAATGATCTAGAAAAGCATGCAGGAACATTTATGTTGAAGGAAAAGAAAAGCATCTGTCTTCCAGGCCTTTTTGTATGGAGTTCTGGAACAGTTTGTTCAGAGAAGAGGTAAAGAGGTTTGCTTGAGGAACTCCCCACAGAAGGATCAAATCTTGAAAGACTCCCTGATCTATTTTCCATTCATGAGGGTCTGCCCAGGCCCTGCTCAGCTTGTCTGACACATAATTTTGCCCTGACAAAATGTAGAATGCCTGTTGAGGGAAACTGTGCTGTGAAGCTATATCACAGGCTAACATGTTTGGTCTGCAGATGGGGTATGGTCTGGATCCCCCCTACTTGTTGATGCACCATATCACTGTGGTATTTCTATAACCACTTGAAAAGGTTCCATGGAATAAACTATTTCAGAGAGCTGAGTGCATTGATTAGAGCAGGCATCCCCATGATATTTATGTGTGTGCATCTGTTCTTGGTGTCCCACACCCCGTGCACTTTTATCCCTCCTGAAACTGCTCCTCAAGTAATTTTTGAAATGTTTGTGATGACTGACTACTTTGCAGAGAGAGATAGAGGGAAGAGGAGACCTGTATTTAAGGATACCTGTTGTCTCCACCAAAATATTTCTCTTCTGACAAACCCCAGCAATGGGATTTGAAAAGATAAAGGTTGTTGATGCCGGAACCAAATAGATTATAGATGCCACTGTGTATCTTTCTCATGTGGAGTGTTGCTAGGGGTATCAAGAGAATCATAGATGCCATGAGACCCAAAATCCTGACGTATTCCTTTGCAATGACTGAAATCTGAGTGGAAAACCTTAGAAGCAGATCAAGATAAACATCTACATTTTCCTGTGGAAGAAAAGCTGTTTGAAGTGTGGTGACTAGGTGACATCTCAGGAGCACAGTCCTGTGTAAAGGAGTCAAGAAAGACTTTTGAATGTTCTCTTACAATCCCAGTTTATGTAAAAGATCTGACACCCGAGAGAGAGAGAGAAAAAGAGAGAGAGAGAGAGAGAGAGAGAGAGAGAGAGAGAGAGAGAATTCAGACAATTTGAAAAAAAAAAACTCTTTAAAGATAAGCAAACCATCTAAATATGTAAAAATATGGAAACATTGTAGCCTGCAATGAGCTATATAACTGAAGCTAGACACTTTGTGAACACTCCTGATGCAGGGGATAGTCCAAACAGTATGGCATTGAACAGATAATGTAATCCAGACACAGAAAAATTTAAGAAACATCTGAAGTCTGGAAGACTAGGGTTGTGATGATAAGTATCTTTTAAGTCTAGTGTTGCCAGGAAACTTGAAAGACAACAGGCTGTGAAGTGACCTTATTTTGAATTAGGATACAATAAGTTTAGGAAAGAAAGATTCCGAACTAGTCTCCAATCAGTTTCTTTCTTTGGCAGTAGAAACAGATGTGAATAAAACCCCTTCCCCACCTGGGAAAGAGGAACTGGTTTTATCTCTCTTTGGGACAGCATGTCATGAAGAGCCAGTGGAAACAAGAGTCTAATCTGGAGGATGAGAAATGACTCCCTGGGAAGGAATTGCGTACTTAATAAAGGATTTTCGACTGGAAACAGACTGCCTGCCTTGCTTGGATTACTTTTGAATACTTAGTAATTCTGTACAATTATATATTTTTTATTATTATTATATATTTTTTTGACTTAAGACGAGTTTAAGTTCGCTACTTTTGCTACTACTGTCTGATCTGATTAATATACAGTGATTAACTAGAGATATATGGACTGAAAATCTTCCACACAGAGAAGTTTCTTGCTCTGTTTTGCAATAGTATGAAACACACACACACACACACACACACACACACACACACATATATATATATATATATATATATATATATATATATATATATATATATATATATAAATATATATATATATATATATATATATATATATATATATGTATGTATGGGTCTACTACGGTTGATTGAAAACTCACTTGATTGAAAATTAAATTACTAGGACCACTTCACTGAAAGCTCACTTCACTGAAAACGCACTTGGCTGAAACTCATTTCGTTGAAAGTTATAAATGTCCTTTTACCCACTGTAGTGTGACCCTGGAATTAGTATATAAAGTAAGAGGGGTGTGGGGGGCACAGCCCCCCACATATCTTGGTTATATATTCTCTTTTGAAACAGTTGTTTATTGCACTTGTAAGTATCACTGTGTATAGTTTAAAATGTTTATAATATGTGGGGGGCTAAACCCCCCACACCCCTATTACTTTATATACTAACTCCAGGGTCACACTACAGTGGGGAAAAGGCCATTTATAACTTTCAACAAAATGAGTTTTAAAGAAATGAGTTTTCAGTGAAGTGAGCTTTCAGTGAAGTGGTCCTAGTAATTTAATTTTCAGTCAAGTGAGTTTTCAATCAACTGTAGTAGACCCATATATGTATGTGACATTACTAATACATGCTGGTGGGGAGATATCTCTACACACTTTCACAAAACATTGAAACAGACTTCCACCTAATGGCAAACAGTGCACCTCATTGGCCCTCCTCAATGCATGATTGCCTGGATGACTGTCATGTCACTACAGGGTTTCTGAGTGTCTCCCTTGTAGACATTGGCAAGATGTGCTGATTGTGTAAATAAGGATAAGAGCATGACTTGGATTTTATGGGGCCTAGGGCCATTATGCTACTAATGTACAATGATCCTATGATCCCATATGCTGATGTAAAACATCTGCACACACACACACACACACACACACACACACACACACACACACACACACACACACACACACACACACACACACACACACCTAGCTACAGTGCGAATAGTATCACTATCAATTATTAAGTACAGAACACTGCGCAGCAAGCACAGTCCAAGCAGGCTGCAATTAGATTATAACTCCAACCTATCTAATGGTACACACCACAGATCACACTACCTACCATACATGCACAACTCAAGTATGATATTAACATTTACTTAGGTAATGTTATGGTAGATGACATCAGCAGGCCTTGCTGTGGCCAAGAGTTTGGAGGCACACATCACTTGCTACAACCAAAATACTGCAAAACCCTACCTCTTTCTAAGTCAGTGTGGTGATCATATTTATTTTGCAGTGAGATGCACACACACACACACACACACACACACACACACACACACACACACACACACACACACACACACACATGCATAACTAGTGGAGTCCAGTGAGATTAGAACCCCTACCTACTGACTCTTACTCACTACAGGTCACAGTATTTACAGCATGCATCACGGCTGAAGTCTGACATTAGAATCGCAGTTGGTAGTCTTAATGTGCATGAAATCAGCAGGCCTTGTGGAAGACAGGGATTTTGGGGACAACACACACACACACACACACACACACACACACACACACACACACACACACACACACACACACACACACACACAAACATACACACACACATGCACACCAAGTGGTCTAGAGTGAGATTAGAATCCCTAACTATCTAGGTTTGCATACTACAGATCACACTATTTACAGCATGCACCACAGCTTATGTCTGTTTTATATGTGACTGCAGGTGACTACTAGTGGAGTACATAAACTAGGCTTGTGCTGAATAGTGTGTGTGGGCTGCAGAATGAGATTGCTTCTCAACTGTTCTCTGCTTCTAGTAGCCTAGAAGTCAGATAAGCATTTTTTTTTTATCCTAGCTATGTGTCTATAGTAGCCATTTTGGCCATATGTAGCTGTTTGCATTTGGATGGGTCAGCCTGTGGGCAAAAACAATGTGCCCTGTCACAGCGTGTGTAGATAAGATGATACATAACACCACCTGTTCACCTGTTGGTGTATGTGTAATGACATCCAGCGGGCACAGGGGGTTGTAGAAAAGTGCATTATCTACTGTTGAGCCCTTACATTTGGTCCTTTGAGCAACATTATATATGTGTCATAGTGCAGCTTTAATCGCCATTATCAGGGTATGTAGGGCAATACAGACATATACACATATATATATTTATGTAAATAACAGGAACATATATATACATAGAGGTGTGTGTGTGTGTGTGTGTGTGTGTGTGTGTGTGTATGATATATGTATATGTATGTATGTGTATGAATGTATGTGTGTATATATTTATATATATATATATATATATATATATATATATATATATATACATATATATATATATATATATATATATATATATATATATATATGGTACTGCGGTGGTGGTGCTGCGGTAGTGTTGTCACCTCACAGTAAGACGTTGTCCTGTTTGATTCTCAGCTAAAGATTCTTCTGTGTGGAGACATGCGTGAATGGGCTTACCTTCATTGAAGGTTGTGCGTCAGAGCTGGCAACTCGGCACGTAAAAATCTACTGCCAATCATTAGCGGACCGGAGTTCCGCTGTGGCGACCCCTAACCGGGAAAAGCCAAAAGACGCAACATATAGATAGATATATACATGGATTCACTTCATAACACTGAAATCTCAAAACACTGAAACTCAAAACACTGAAACCAAAACACTGAAACTTCAAAATCTTGAAAACTCAAAACACTGAAACTCAAAACACTGAAAACACATATCATACATATACTGAGTTTAAACAACATAAATAATAACACTTTCCACCAAGTGTAAGCAGGGGGGCAAGCCACCCTGCACCCCCCCACCCCCTGCTACTTATATATATAAACTCCAAGATTGCACTTCACTACACTAAGTGCAATTTTGGAGTTGATATATTTAAGTAGCAGGGGATGTGGGGGTGCAGGGTGGCTTGCCCCCATCTTACACTTGGAAAGTGCTATGATTTATGTTGTTTAAACTCAGTATATGTATGATATGTGTTTTCAGTGTTTTGAGTTTCTGTGTTTTGAGTTTTCAGTGTTTTGGAGTTTCAGTGATTTGGCCTTCTATATTATGAAGTTTTCTCATTTTCTGTGTTTTGAGTTTTCAGTGTTATGAAGTGAATCCATATGTGTATATATATATATATATATATATATATATATATATATATATATATATATATAGGTTTGCTATCAAAATCTCACACTTGCATTGTGTGAGTGCTCATATTTCTGAACTGAAATGTCAGAAATCAAATAAATGAACAAAAACAAGACCGAACAAGGTATTTTGGAAAAGCTGAGATCTCAGGAATGTCGACTTTACTGAAAATACCACACTACCAGTCGAGAGCAACAAATGTTTTTGCAGGGGAGCAAGCCCGCCTGCACCCCCCCCCATGTGGTGGGCTGCACCCCCATACCCCCTGCTACTTATATATACAAACTCCAATATTGCACTGCAGTGAGTGAAAGGGTACATTTCCCGATCCCTACTATAGTGCGATCTACAGTCAAAATGTTGAATTCACAACAGCAAATGCTAGTGTACATTCGCGGTTGTGAGTTCAACATTTTTTTTGTTATTTGCAAATGTCGAATTAAGGCATTCAGTGTTTCCAATTTGGACAAAGTCTGATCACCCTTTTGATAGTAAACTATATATATATATATATATATATATATATATATATATATATATATATATATATATCTGTGTGTGTATAGATTTATATATCCATATAGGGATATATGTATATATCTATACAGTGGATATAAAAAGTGCAGACACCCCTGTTAAAATGCCAGGCTTTGGTGATATAAAAAAATGAGGCCACAATAAATCATTTCAAAACTTTCCCACCTTTAATGTGACTTATAACCTGTACAATTCAATTGAAGAACAAACAAATCTGTTAGGGGAAAAATATAAAATATAAAAAACATACAATACGCTGGTTGCATAAGTGTGGACACCCTTAAACTAATACTTTGTTTTGTGTGCACACCCTTAAACTAATACTTTGTTGAAGCACCTTTTGATTTAACATACTAACAAACAGATATATACATATATGTATGTATGTAAGTATCGATAGATATATCTATATATAACAAGTAATTCTGAGTGAGGAGCAACAGACTTGGCTCTGCTTAACTAAGTGTATGAGCATGCCCAGTGGGATTTTCACTAGTTATAAACTGACTCCAGCCCATACCAACCTGTACTCCAGTCCAAGATTTGGGTGTTATACAAAATATCTGTCCTTGTTTCTGTTCTGCTGCACATCACTGAACTTGGCTACGACTTTCTTCAGTTGTGTGATGTAATTCATATGTGACAAAGGTTAATAATATTACACCACACAGAGACTGACAGTCCATAAAACAAAAGGTAGTAATACTTCACATCCAAAATAAGTGGTCACTTCTAGATTAGAACCATAAACACCACCACAAAAGCTATTTGCCATAGTACTTTGAGTCACACAAGCTGCTTGATAGATAGGGATCATTCATCACATAATCAGCTGCATAAATACGTATATTGTTATTCCTCCACTTAGTAAGATATAGAATGTATGATCAGCTTCTATGTTACTGTCCTGGGACTGCATGGAATGCTGATATACCATTGATGAATTTGTGTTTCAACAGTTACAAGGGAACACTGCTGTGTTGGGGGTGGTTTAACACCACCACTTGTTCTAATGGGATACACAGTAGTCTGACTATCATATCACCCCACAGTCTAACATCTCCCTTGACTGATGTACCAGTAATCTGTTGCAATAGGACTGCATGAATAGTCCATGCATGAGATCTAGGGAATAGTCATGGAAACATGGTAGTGGAAAAGGTATTGGTTGTCCCATGTGGATGTAATTTCTATCCAAGTAGCCCACTATATTTACTTGCAGAATGTACCAGATCCATACATACAATGCAATATCATAGTAATCTGTACAAGTACTGTGTAGGTTACTAACTTACCTTGCAAATGCAGCAGCTGACACAACCATAGTTCAGGGCTGACTCTGTCTGATGCAAGCAGTACATAGCCAATACAGGATTAGGTACAGGATGTGTAGATTTCCTGCCATCATTTTTAATTTCTGTACGTGAGCAGGAGTGAGATGTCAGTCCCTAGGTCCCTAGGCTGTCAGTGAATGTGCTATTCATTGCCTCTTAGCCAAAGCCAGTGCATACTGAGCATGCCTACATCTGCCTACAGGTATATCATCAGGGGCTTCTTACTCCAAGTCCTCCTGTGACTGTGGATTTGGTGACCTGGGCACGGATGGGGTGATGTGCATCCTGTCCCTTTGCTGATCCTGCTGCAGCTGTTTCCACTGAAGACTGTGTAGCATATCACATACTGTGAATATATTTGCACATGTGGCTGGACAATACTGCAGGGCTCCACCAGATATATTGAGTCACAGGAACTGTGACTTCAGCAGACTGACCACATGCTCTGTGATGTTTCTAGTTTGTGCATGTGCCTCATTAAGACATTCTTCTGTGGGTGTGTGTGCATTTCTGATGGGTGTCATCATCCCCAGTTCCAGGGCATAGCCAGCATCTCCCAGTAAATGGCCATGTGGGATGTCACCCCTAGCAAACATCTGGTACAGCTATGATGTTTGCTAGATATGGGAGTTGTGATAACTGAAAGGGCTGCCAGCTCACACATTCAAGATAATCCCCTGGGCATTGAGCATGACCTGGCAGTTGGTGGAGTGGTACCCCTTGTAGTTAACATAGATTCTACCCTGCTCACCAAGTGTAGCCTTGATGTATACATGGGATCAATCTATGGCACCCAGTACCTCAAGGTAGGGTTGTACATGGTAGAAATGTTTTATATTGCTGGCCCTCACCTCAAAGGAGAGGGGAAAATATATGTGCTCACTGGCATGTGGTAGCATAGCATCCAGGAGCTGATGGAGTATCCTGGATGCAGATACCTGTGACACTCCCATCATGTCCACAGTTGGTCTTTGGAAAGTTAATGTAGCTAGTATCCTAAAGGCTACATATACATTTGTTTCCACTGGGATGGGTTCCCCTCTGTTGGCTCTGGCTCTGAGTTGAGGGTGGCAGAGCTCAGTGAGTTCTTGTAGTATGTCTCTGTCCACCCTGTAGTGGTCTACAATCTCCAGCTCATGTAGCTCCTGGAAGGTTACCCTGGGCCTGAACGCTTTTCTCCTTCTCAGTCTAGGCCTATTGTCATCATCAGCAGCAGCAGCACTGACTTTAGCATCTAGCATACAGATGTAGCAGACCTGCAGTGGCTCCTAGCATTCCCTCAGTTAAAATTCCCAAGTCCGAACACCAATGTTTCAAGGTATTGGGGGAAAATTAGAATGTAGGATGCATGCATACTTTATACAGGTCTACTGTAGGTCCAGCATGTGTGATTAGCTAATTGTCATGCATTTCACCTGCCTAGAATGTAATTGACATCATTTAATGGCCATACTTAGTGCGCGGCTTGCACAGAGTGCTGTGCTATGCAGCATAGCCTGTACACAATAATAAATATTCATTGGATATATCTGTTGTCCATTCATTGTTGCCTACGTCATTACTGTCATGTGGGTAGTGTGCCATGTGAACATGTTGGGCTGTGCACTGCGCTGCTCAGCATAGCTTAAACAAAGGTGAAAAATCAATAATTGAATTTATCCGTTTTTAATTGTTTTACGCCTACGTCATCACTGTGACCTGGGTGATCTTTGCTATGTGGCACACAGTGCAAACATGCGCAGCAAAACATAAATAATTCTAAGAGTGGCTACCCCCCCCTCCCGCTGGCATCCACATCCAATGGAAATATCAACATGGTGTGGGAGCCTACACAAAGTAGCTATACAGACACCATTAATCCATTTTGCTGTTCAAGATATCCAACTCATTTGAGTACAAATCCACGCTGACAGCCTGGTAACTACACAGTTCAGAGCTGTATGAACTGGGCAACAGCACCAATGCACCACTGCACAGCTCAGACACAGGGACCTGCAATACATTTCTGACATATAGTATAAAATGTACTTTTTGACTATTTTATTTTTTATTTTTCTTGTATTAAGCATGTTTGCACACTGTGGTGCATAGTGTAAACATGCTGAGATTATTAAAAAAATATATTATTATTTTAACTTATCCCCTTCCTCTTTCTGACATCCAGAACATTAGTTTTGCACATATCTTTATGTGGTCAAACATTTTCAGGGGATGTATGACCAAATTTCTACTATTTTTACATCCCCTTTTTTATGTGTAGACTCCTGTATGTGGAAAAATTCTGTGTACCCTACAGACACTGACACGGGATCTACACGGATGCCTTTTTACTTGTTGAATTGCTCAACCTGCCTCATTTGCATAAGATTTATCTACTTATCAGGTCATTTGCATTCCTCTGTATTTTCCCTGTTTGCACTTGCGTGTGCGCTTTTAAGCAGCACTTTCTGAGTCTAAAAATGTTTGCACTTGTGTACACATCACTCCGAGATGCACACACACAAAAAAAATTGTGTAGGCTTTATTGAATTCCCCTGATTTTGTTAATTTTCTGATTAAACAGTTAAGGTACAATATAGTTTGCCTTGTAATACTGTATACTATTGGATATATTTAGTGTTTCTCTGTGCCTGCACAAATGACTCAGCAATACTATAATTTGATGGTTGTTGTCATTAGATAAGTGCCAGTAATGGTCCACTAGTATCTATGTAAGAAATCTACAAAACAATCTGTTTGTCAGGCATAACTTATGCTTTTTATTTAATTCTCATTTTAAAAAAAAACCTCCTCATACAAACCTGAGACACTACTCACAAACCACACCGACTCTCATTACCCCTAGAACCAAACTCCAAAGAACTAAACGTGCTTTCGCCTTTCAGGCACCTACTTTTTTGGCAAGATCCCCCCATCGACATAAAGGAAATCAATTTATTTCAGATTCAGAATGCAACTCAAAAAGCACTTCTACATCCAAGCCAAATGGTTCTGCTTCAACACAAGGCATAGCACCTAATCTTTGGAGTTAGGAGGGTGGCCTAATGGTTAAGGTGTTTCCCTTACAAGCATAAGGTGCAGGGTTTGAGTCTCACAAGCGATAATTGGCTAGGCTTAAAATGGTTTGCAAGGGCAGTTAGCTTAGTACTAATCTATGAATTTATAATCTATCTCCTTTCTGAGTCTCTTCTCCACTCATGATTCACTGAAGATTGAACTGCTTTAGAAATTAATGTATATATATATATTGGACACTGCACTGTGCTTGTTCACTGGAATGTATTTACACATTTTTGTCTATATAATTAGTGTGAACTATTTTGTTATTGCTTACATTTCTGTATTTTTGTTTCCTGAAATGTTTTGTATTTCACCTGGGCTTTGCTTGAAATTGATTAATATCAATCAGTCCACTACCCCTGTAAACAAATATAAATAAGTAAAAAAAAATAAATTTCAGTTTTACGGGTGGTTGTCATCATCCTTAAACTCCTCACTTTCTTTCCTTAAAGCATACTAGTAGATGGAGAGAGTTACAAATGGAAGCAACAATAATTCTAGTTGTCTGCTTATCTAGCTTTCTATCTATCTATCTATCTATCTATCTATCTATCTATCTATCTATTAGGAATGACAACAGAAAAAGCCTTTTACTGAGCAGCACTTAACTCTGTCTCCTTACAGAACCTCTTGACTTGAATTCTGGATCAGCAGTTATAATCCATCCAGTGTTCTAATATCACATTAATAAAAGTCACTGCATTACGTATTTGGCAATATCTAGATATATTGTTAGTAATATTGCTCCATTTATTTTAAGTTTGAAAGCAAAGTTTATAACAAGACCTGCATATATTTTTGTTGAGTAAATCGCATTAGCTTGCCTGTTGGCACAAAGACAATGGGCGATTTAGCACTTGAGCTTTGTACTCTTGGAAGAAACACATGACATGAGGCCTAGCAGGGCAGTCTGGGAAAGGACCGCATTTACCTATAACCTACTTGCCTCAACATGTTCCTGCCCCCATTATGATGGAGTAAGTGAAAAAAAAATTCATGTCATTTAAAGACCTGTACTGCTAAATTCCAAAAATGCAATGCAGACTCTGTGTAGTTTCAAACTCTGCTCTACAACAGCCTGTTTAACATATTTCTATAATTAGTATCTTGCTTGGCATTGTAGGGTCACCACATTTAACCTTAACTCACTGAATACACAGTTCACTGAAAACAACATGGATAAGAATTAATTCTTTTACCCTATGTTACAGCAACCTCTGATATAATTGTATTAGTAAGGGACTGTTGAGTTCTCCTGTTGCACAAGGGTGAGTGCATGATTATACCCCCCCAAAAGTGTTTCTATATTGTTTGGGATAGTTCAATGAACTGCCACATCAACAAATTGTGATTAATGCAAAGGCACTTGTTGAATTCCCTTTTGATCTTCTGACTGTAAAATTCTTATCCGAAAATGTTAAATATTGATCAGCTGTTTATGTTAACTGAATCTCTTTTCAAGGCTTTGGGAATAATATTGTCATTCCTAGAAATGGATTCTAAAGCAACCCATATTAAGCCATTCTATGGTATAGAACTGGAATTGTGACTGCGCAGAGCATTAAGCAGTAATGATTGCGCCAATGTGCCTATTTCTGCAAAACTTACATAAACCTTTGACAAATCTTATAAGCATCATTACTATTGAAATCATTTGAGCTTTGTCTGAAAGCACAAAATGATTTTCCTGTCAGAATGCAGGAAACTGTGCAAAAAATGTATTCATTTTACACCAATGAAAACCCTACCTAACCACTTACCATTATCAAAAGTTATCTAAGTATTATAGCCATGAAAATAATGGGAAATGGTTGCTTTTGTTTAAATATAAAGTCTGGTCCATAAAGTTGACATTAAGCCTTTTAGAAGGATACATTATTTCTAACAGACTTATATATTTCTTGTTTCCTGTTTGAAGCTTTATGAAACCTACATCACTTTTTTTCTATGTGGAAGCCATAGCTTAATTAAAAAAAAATAAGAAAGAGTTATGAGCTCTATAACATCCACTTGGTCTAATACCAGGAAATGGAACTATGACATGGTTTAGCATCTTATATAAAGAATGATTCCATAAGGTGTAGCCCCTCATCAGGGTGCTTATCTGGGCTGGTATGATTTGGAGAGAGAACTCAACTCCCTCTAATTTCATTATATCGGATGTGTGCATGCAGTTTTCCTTATTCATTCATGTTAATGTGAATATGCATAAGGAGTATGACATTGCATTGTATTATAATAAAAGTCTAAAACTTCTCAATGTTGTCTTCAGAATACAAGAAGGAGGCATCTTTCACAAACAATAGGGCACCTGTTTTGAAGCAACTATTTTTTTTGTACATTGAGAAAACTGAGCAGACTGAGGATATAGCCAATCAGAGTTAGTGGGGCAAGCCATTAATCCATGGACTGATGTAAGGCATGATTATTAAAGGAGATGACTATTATAAGTAGACATTTATGTAGTATCCTTAGAGTTAACAGGTTTTCTCTAAACGGGGAAATGAACAAACCAAGGAAGAGAGCAAGGTTAACACAAAGTTTTATTTATACAAAGCTACTTCAAAAGTTGCAATAACAAAAATGCATAGTGGCAAAGACTGTATGATCAGGAAGCACAACTTTCCATTCTAATGCACAACTTCAGTTATACATTGACACCACTAAGACATGTATAAATTTGCACATAAGGAAATTAAGAATACATACATTACATGCTGTTTGCTACTATAGAAATGATATATACCATGACATTAAAACACTGCTATTGTTTTCCAGGCCATTTCTATATTTTGATAACATTAAAGAAGGTAAAGTGTCCAATGGAAGGTCTATAATTTGATACATTTGATGTCTAATTTGATAGTATTTTTGCAGAAAAAAATTGCTTACCTGTGTTTCTTAGCTTTCTATTCCTCATAACTGACAAAATTACCAAGGTGTTTCCGATGAGATCTGCTACAGTGATAAAAACCAGTGCAGTGGCCATCCCAATGATCTTTATTGCAGGTGAAGGCAAATTATTTGACAGACCACTTTTGTTGGCAATCTGCTCCCAGCAATTACTGCAGTTTATAATTGCTTTTGCCATTCTGTGCTGAAGAAATGTGCTTAAAAGATGTACTGAGAAATGGCAGCAAATGTGTTAACAGTCTTTACTGCTGGCATGAATATAAATTATGATGAATGAAACAAATGTGTGTTTTACCTCTGCTTGACTAACTCAAGGATTTACTTCAGCAGGATGCTCTAAGTAAAATTATTATTATAGATAAAATAATATTCATCATCTTGTCTTCTTTAGTAAACTGCACTTACAATATATTCAAACTTATAATTATACAACCAAATGTCATTTTTGTCTTTAAACAGATGAATAGAACACTTAAACATTATATTCTAAATGTCAACTAATGCCTTAAGGTAAAATGGCAAACGTAATACCGATTTAGTAATGACTGTCAGCCTTTCATTTTACCTGTAGCTGGACAGCAAGTTTAAAGTGTCACTCAAACAATAAACCAGTTTATACAATATCAACACTGGAGCTACAGAGATGGAAAATGGAATGGAATATCTTAAGTATAACATGAACAGGTGAGATACAGGGATAGAAAATAGAATAGAATATCTTTCAAACAATGAACAGAAAAGGTGAAAAATCTCCCATCATTTTGCTTCACTGCACTTAGATGTAATGTTTAGTGACTAATATTATTGACTCCAGTTAAACAAAAGTGATATATATAAAGTTTTTGTTGTAATTTCTCAATTCTGCAATCCTGAACAAGTCATTTAATGTTCATGACTGAATCTATAAATGACTTTTGTCTTTACTTGTTTGTAGAATAATCTCAAAGTTAAGTTTTTTATTGATATGCATTAATAGTGACTTACAGACTTGCTTATTAATTGCACATGTTATAGTTGCAAATATTTTACTGTATTATCATCTGACCATCAATGAAATTTAATGCAGGTAAATCATTTAGATGAACTTGTACTTAACTGGGAAGCTACAAAAATCTTGCATGAAAAAAATAATAAATTAACTAAAACAGATAAACTAGTCAGACAGTAAAAGCAAATCTGACTGAACTTTTAACCTCTAATTTTAAAATGTAGTTGCAAATAACAAGTTTGTGGCATCTGTCTTTCATTCCTTTAAGAAAATCTGTAGCTAACATTCAACTACAGAGAGAAATGATGTGTATATATATATATATATATATATATATATATATATATATATATATATATATATATAGTGCAGTATTTGCACTAATGGCATCAGTTTCGCTGTAGAGTTTTAAGATTTGATTATGACAGAATGGCATATGGGATTTAATTAAATGAGTGAATAAATTGTCACACCACATTAAAATAAAATGCTGTTACAATGTTTATTTATTTTGTACTTTGCAAAGAGAAACTAGAATTAGTCTAAGCCGTGTGTTTAGTACATTACGTAAAAGAAAAAATAGCTAAGTGGTATATAAAGATATGGCTGTGTATGTTTTTGCGCTAAAGTCATCACTTTTTTTCATACCCATGTTAAGACCTTGGTTTTCTCCAGCATTTGACACAAATAGCTCCAGCTTTTGACACAAACTATGAAATTATACTTGAATCAAGTGCATTTAGCGTATTTAATCATGTTATCTCTGTTCTTTCTTCAGTTGCCTTATCCATCACTATGTCCAAACATGGCATTATGAATGCTTTTACCATCTTGAGTCAAATTGTGTGTTTTTATTCTGTCAGAGGAATTCATTAAAGCCGACATGAATTTTTCTGTGTATGCCTTGCAGCATGATGTGTACATGGGTGCTAATGGTTTTATATTCAGTAAGCACTGGTTAGCAGCACGCAAGCACGTGCAAACAAGGAAAGTTCTGTGTAATGCAAATTACCTCATAAGCAGGTGAATCTTATGCAAGTGACCCAGGTGGAGCAATCCAACAAGCAGAAAGGGATCCGTGTACACTCTGTGGCTTTGTCCTTAGTGTACATGGCAATTTTCTGTGTACAGGGTGTACACAGAAAGAAGGGGATCTAAAATTCCACAAATATGGATGTAACTTCCGTGAAATGGTTAGATCACATACATTGATGTGCGAAAATTGCATTTAAGTAAAAGGGGATATGTAAAAATATTTTTTTTTAATGATTTTGGCATGTTTCAGCTATGTGTTGCAGTGTGCAAACACACTGAATTGAAAAATAAAAAAAAACAATAATAAGTATTTTATAATGTTTGCCAGAAATGTATTACACGATGTTGCATTGGGTCGATACAATGGTGCATTGGTGCTGTTGCCTAGGTTATATGGCTATGAACCATGTAGTTACTAATCTGTCAGCACAGATATGTATGCAAATTAGGTGAATTTGATGAATTGGTAAAAGGAGCAACCGTATTCGCAGATCCCTTTTGTGTAGGTTCCTACACCATGTTGATATTTCCACTGGATATGGATGCCAGTAGGAGTGTGTGTCCCATTACTTTTAAGAATTGTTTAATTCTTGGTGCATGTGTTTGTGCATCACACTACATAGCTGAGTGTGCTAACACCAAAAAGACCACATAGATCATAATGATGGCGTAGGTAGCAGTTATGAAAAATGGATATATTCAGTTATTGATTTTGACTTCTTTATGAGCTATGCTGCATGGCGCAGAGCAGGGCACTGCATCATGCAATAAAGTAGGACTTATAAATTATGTTAGTTAGAATCTAGGCAGGTGAAATGCATACTACCTAGCCAATCACACATGCTGGTCCTACAACAGAAAATCAAAATGAGGCTAGCACCAAAGAGTGAAAATATATAATATACTTTAATACACTATGGCAAAACCAAAGAATCAGACCCAAGGCCTTCTTCAGTGATACACTACTCACAATTAATAAATACTTAAATAATATTCTAAATAAATCAATTAAGCAGATAAACCAGTATTTAAAGGCACAGTATTCTAACGAGGTATACTCAATATATATAACCAACTTAAAAAACATTCAAAGATGGTCATTCAAGCCAGGGGAAAACAACCCCCCTAATTTAAGAATCCAAGCCCTCTCTTTGTTATTTAATATACCATGTGATCCCATTTTCCTGGATCTATCCCCCCATATTTTATCAATAATTGTAAAATGAAATTTGGCTGTTTTATTATTTAATACATGTTTGTATAAAGCATTTGTCAAACGCTGATTTCTCATGTCACTTAGATGTTCCAGCATTCTAATCCTGAATGGCCTGGATGTCTGTCCCACATAAAAGACAGAGCAGGAGCATGTGGCCAAATAGACCACCCAATCCATACCACAATTTCCAAAACATTTTATTTTGTACACCCTGCTAGTGTTTCTACTAGAAAATTCTTTAGTTTTAAGCACGTGTTTACAAAATGAGCAGTGTGCACAAGGAAAAGACCGAATCAGTTTGTTCCCTGTTAAAGTTAGTTGTTGACCAAAGCCTGATGTATACCCAGTTTTGAAGTGATTAAAGTATGAGCCCAAATTATGGCCTCTACGATATGAAAATAAACACTCTGGAATTAGTATCGTAGCTAACTCCTGATTAGCGAAAAGAATGTTCTAATGATCCCAAATTACATTCCTAATGGCATTAATGTTCCTGCCATAAGTTATCACAAACCAAACTACCGCCGCCTCTATACCTGATTTCACCTTATATTCCATAACTATTCTATTTTATTTAAACATTATTTTGACTGTAAATCTATGTATATAGTGTACACAGCTGTTTGCATTATCTGTTCATCCTTTTATATTGGTGAAACTACTAGAAAATTCTCCACCAGGATTAAAGAACATTTAGCAGTTATAAGAAACAAGGACAACAAAAATGCGTTAGCTAAACATAGTGTTATTTGTCCTAATTTTATGGATTTTAAATTCTTTGTACTTGACTGTGTTCAACAGTTCTTTGGTGACAGTAACACTTTACTAGAAGTCAGAGAGTTACTGTGGCAATTGAAGCTGAATTCGGATGCACCACCAGGACTAAATGAAACCCTGAATATTAAGTGAACCTTAAAATTGCACCAATAATGTACCTTATTTTGATTGGTGTCACTGTCTGTATATACTCCTTTTCTATAAATAATTGGTTTACTGTATCAATTTTTATCTTAGCACAGATTTACAGCATATTATTGGTTCATAATACTATGAGATCAACCCCTTTTTTTACATGGTTATATATACCTTGCACTGTATTGTATTTCATTTCTGATGAAGTCCAGTTATTAAACAGATGAAAGCGCTAATAACGGCTCTAGTGTATTAGTCAGCATATTATTTTTTTTGTCTTATATATATATACTTAAATCTACTTTCCGTGTCAGCGTTTTCTTTGCTCCAGACAGGCCACCCAGGCCTCACCACAAAGTATAAGTTTCATTTTCCTGGTAGTAGCAGTACGTTTTGTATATATATATATATATATATATATATATTTGGGTCTA
Organism: Protopterus annectens; assembly: GCF_019279795.1. Classification (NCBI taxonomy): domain Eukaryota; kingdom Metazoa; phylum Chordata; order Ceratodontiformes; family Protopteridae; genus Protopterus; species Protopterus annectens. Next base: position 301,957,547 of record NC_056741.1, on the reverse strand, counting down.
CTTTAGTACACCGACACACCAAAACACTGATGACGAGAACACCGAGACCGGAAGATCGACAGTTCAAAAGCACAAAACTTCACATGCCTGACAAACCACAATCCCGACAATCAACAAAACAAAACAAATACCTTTTCCGAAAAACACACACACAACACAAGCACACCAAAAACCTTACAAACCTACACTAAACCTTACATACACAACTATCTATGCACTAACCTTAACCCAAACCTTAACCCTAAGGTCCATCACTATCGCACACTCACCTAACCCGCACCCTAACCCTAACTCACTTAACCCGCCCCTAACCCTACAGTCTGTCACTATTGCAGACTTACCTTACCTGCACCCTAACCCTAACTCACTTAACCCGCCCCTAACTCTAAAGTTTGTCACTATCGCACACTTACCTTAACATGTCAGTGTTCTCAGCATCAGGCTTTTAAACTGTCAGTCATCTCAGTTGTCGATCTTCTGGTCTCAATGTTCTCATCATCTGTGTTTTGGCGTGTTGGTGTCTAAAGTAGACCCATATATATATATATATATATATATATATATATATATATTTATATATATTGTGTATAAAAACACATACATTTCTGTGTCTCCCCACACATCTACAGAACACATATACATATATCATACACAAACACACACACACACACACACACACACACACACACACACACACACACACACACACACACACACACGTATATTTACATCCCTGTTATCCACAGGTATATGTTTATATGTCTGTGTATCTCTGTATTTTCCTACATGCCCTGATAATGGTGATTAAAACTGCAGTATGACACATATATAATGTTGCTTAAAGGATCAAATGTAAGGGGTCAGCAGTTGATAATGCACTTCCCTAGCACCCCCTGTGCCTACTGGATGTTACAACACCTATACCAATGGGTGAACAGGTGGTGTTATGTATCATGTTGTCTATGCATGCACTGACAGGGCACATTGTTTTAGCCCACAGGCTTGGACATCCAAATTAAAACAGCCACATATAGCCGAAATGGCTAGTGTAGACACATAGTTGAGATACAAAACAATTATCTGACTGCTAGACTACTAGATGCAGAGAACAGTTGAGATGCAATGGCAGTCTGCATTCCATACACCCTGTTCTACCCAAGCCTACTTTATGTACTCCACTAGTATTCACCTGCAATAACATTTAAAACAGACATCAGCCATGGTGCGTGCTGTAAATACTGTTCTCTGTAGTGTGTGAGTCTAGATAGGTAGGGGTTCTAATCTTGTTGTAACCCCCTTGTGTATCTCCTTACATAATGAAGGGGAGTCCCACATTAACTTCCAAATTTCAATGTGTCTATACTTTTTGGCCCTTGCAAGTGCTGCTGGCCTCCAAACCCCCACCTGTTGGCCTCCGAACCCCACTCTTCCGCAAGACATGTTGATGTCATGTAACTTAAAACTACCAACTGCCAATGTAATGTCAGACTTCAGCTGTGGTGTGTGCTGTAAATTCTGTGATCTGTTGTATGTAAACCTAGATAGGTAAGGGTTCTAATCTCACTCCAGCCCATTTGGTGTGTATACATCGTTTGGCAAAATCAGCGCACTGACTTAGAAAGAGGTGGGGTTTTGTATTATTTTGTTTGCAGCAGGTGACGTTCCCCTCCAAAGTCAAGACCAGAACAAGGCCTGCTGATGTCATCTACCATAACATTACCTAAAGAGATGTTAACAGTGTACCTGTGGTGTGGTGCATGTGTTAAGTACTGTGATTTGTAGTTTGTATTATTAGATAGATAGGTACTCTAATCTAGTTGTAGCCAACTTGGAATGTGTCTGCTATGCAGTTTTCTGTACATATTACTCGATAGTGGTACTATTCTCACTGTAGCCAGGTGTGTGTGTGTGTGTGTGTGTGTGTGTGTGTGTGTGTGTGTGTGTGTGTGTGTGTGTGTGTGTGTGTGTGTGTGTGTGTGTGTGCAAAAATTAGAGCATTTTACATCAGTGTATTGGATCAGAAGATTATTGTACATTAGTAGCCTAATGGGTCTAGGTCCCATAAAATCCTTGTCATGTTCTTACCCCTATTTACATGATCAGCACATATTGTCCCTTTCCACAAATTGACATACACAGAAGCCCTGTGATGACATGACAGCCATCCAGGCAATCATATATATTGATCTGAGGAGGGTCAATGAGGTGCACTGTTTGCCATTAGGTGGGAGTCTGTTTCAATGGTTTGTGAAAGTGTGGTGGACATATCTTCCCCACCAGCATGTATTAGTAATGTCATATACCAGGTAATGTCCTTACACTGGGGAATGTATGTACCATTCCACCTACAGATATGCAGCATTTCAAAAACAGCAGGCTGAGACAGTGCCCTGTATGCAAGGCATAGAAAACTTCCATGTAGTCTATATGACACAAGCTGCAATGATAGCTATTGCACATGATACCCATAGGACAGATACTGGGGACTTGAAGTTCCCTTGTGAGGAAACCTTGTGTTGTATACAATTACCACTGGTGCTTGCTAAGGTACATGACAAAATGCCCATTGCAGTAAAACATTGGCATGCTGAGGGAAGAGTACATGGAGGTTATAACAACATAATTATTGGGTGACAGTGCCCTCACTAATGACATGAGCATGTTATGCTTCCCTTCTTACCACTGGGAAGAAATGCTGAAATATGGTAAAGTAGGTGTAAACCTGTGTTGCCAGGCCTTTGTGGCCAAGTCTATCACCCCTGAGTATATACTTTAGGTGTTGCCAATGATGTGCTACTTACCAGGAATATTGCTGTTACTGATGGAAATGATGCTACATACACATTTGCATGAGGTTACAGCCATGAGTATGTGAACAAGCATATGTTCATGAAGACCATCTTGTAGGAGATTGTATAACTGTTCCCAGTTTTCTGTGCCATAAGGTGCTTCTTGTCCTCTTGTCAGCAATAGCTGAGTGTATGCAGTTGTACAGGTGGTTGCATAAAGCATTGTTGTAGAGGTTGCCATACTTGCCTGTCCCATCTGAGGGTGAAGGTGCAGTCACACTTTTTATTGCATCCCATAGTAGGTTATCCTTTGCTTTGCTGAAGTTTACTACTGTGCTTCCTGAAGAGATGGGGTTCAGGTGTGAGTCTTACATGTAAGAAGACTGATTTTGGTCAGATCTTACCATGGAGGACCTCACAGTGCAGGTGCTACAGTGGTCAGCCATATTGGTAAGCACCTGATACAGTGCATTGGCTCCCCTTGGTGGGATGTCATTGCACTGGTTCAGGGCATTGTAGTTAAGGATGCGGAATAACCTTTGGCCAAGTGAGTTTGAGCACAAGTAACCAACACAGTTGCTGGTTAGTGAAAGCCACCCCACACCATGGTGTCATGATGTAGTTTGATAAACACAGGTAGATTCAAGTAAGCACAACAGTTGTCCTGATTCATGGAGTTGCCTGTGTAACTGGCAATGGCTTCATTACATGGCTTACCAGAACTGAATAGCACCTGCAGTGTCTCCAGGGAAGCACACTGTTTAACCAATCTAAATATGTATCTATCTTTAATGACTATGGGTACACCACCTACATTAACTGGAGCACTTTTGGTGTGAGTTCTTAACATCTGAAAGGACATGTAGCATAGAATGGCTGTTGTGCTGTCCACAGCCTTGAACCAGGTGTGTGTGTCTGTGCAAATGTGTGCATCTTCCAAGGTTTGGACACCTTCCAGTGAGTGGAGTTTAGTGCTGGCATTCCTAGTGTGTACCAGCATAACCATAATGTTGCTTGAGGATGAAGTTTCCTCTATGGAACGTTTTCGCATGAAACAACCTGTATAAGGTGTACTTTGGTGATGTCAGCAGCCTTGGCCACAAACTCCCAGGGTGACAGATGAACACCATCTGTGGCACAGCATCCAGGTCTGTCAAACAAGTCATCCCAGGCTGACATTTACTGGGTCCCCTTAAAATATTGGGTCTATATTAAAGCAACGAACACTTAAATGTTCGAATCTGTAAATGTCAACCTTTACAGATCAAGCACTTAAATGTTCGAAATAGTAAAAAAGTAAATAAAAAAAAAACAAATACGTTGAAAGGGTTTAGGCAGGGGGCAAGCCCACCTGCACCCCCCACACCCCCGCTACTTAAATATACCAACTTCGAGATCGCACTTCAGTGAACTACAGTGTGGAAATGGGAAATTTCCCATTCCCTACACTGTAGCACAATCTTGGAGTTGGTATATTAAAGTCGGAGGGTGCGAGGGGGTGCAGGGGAGCTTTACCCCCTGCTTAAACCCTTTGTTTTTTTTGTGTTGTGTATTTTTTTTTTACTTTTTGTAAAAATTCAACTGCTTAACTGTTCGATCTCTGAAGGTCAACCTTTAGAGAGTCGAACATTTAAACAGTCGTGCATCTAATGTTGTAGTTTGTCTTTTCGGCTTTTCCTGGTTAGGGGTCACCACAGTGGAACTCCAGTCTGCTAATGATTGGCAGTCGATTTTTATGGTGCCAAGTTGCCAGCCCGATGCTCAACCTTCAGCGAAGGCATGCCCATTCACGCATGTCTTTTGTAAGCCACTCGACTGCGGGGAGGACATGCAGACTCCACACAGAAGGCACTCCAGCCGAGAATCGAACAGGAGAACCTCTTGCTGTGAGGCAACAATGCTACCGCTATATCACCGTGGCTTATATAGACCCAAAATATCACCACACGATAAGCCAATTATTTACTTCAATCATATCTTGTGTGTATTGAGCCATCATCCCAGGTGAAGGTGTAATGCAGCTGAAGGCTGTAAGCATACCTACCAGAAACAGACTGTGTAAGCTCAGTCATATGTCTGCATACTGTCCATTGAGGTATGTTTCAAGCTGTACACACCAACAGGAACTATGATGTCATCATAATGGCACCTGATGTTGACAAATCTGAGTGCATGTGTGGTATGGCATATCCTGACACCTCACAGACAGCTAACTGTGACATTTCCCATTTGTAGCCTGCTGAGAGGGACATCAATGTGTCACATGATGTAATCACCTATGAATAATAGCGTTGATTTTGTGTTTTGCCTCAGGTGTTTGACTGCTGTGACAGTGGTGCATGTGTTATTATGTGCACTGTGTTCTGCAGAAGTATGAGTATGTGTACTGAACATTCATTTGGGTTTCTGAGGTGTCTGTTCTTTGCGTATGTGTTTGGTAAGGAGCTCCACACATGCAGTTGTGTCTGATGTGAGTGTGGGTGGAGTATGTGGTGAGCTGTGCATGCTGTCAAATTGCTCATTGTCATATGTAGTGACTGGTGTGTCAGATTGCATGAAATCAATGTTTGTTATATAGTCACATCTTTCACATGTTTTGTTTGTGTTGCATAGCAGTATAGGGGCAGGGACACTTTCCACATCTCAACAGAGGTCAGTGATAATGCCATTAGCAACAGTCTTGCTTGTGTGTATTTCACAGTAGACTTTTATTAGTCAGTGGCCTGACAGATTCTGAAATGTAATATATCACCTTTATGTAGTTCTTCTAATGTAACATAGCACCTGACCGTGTGTCATAACATGGCTGAGTGAGTACAATGCTTTGCCAGGCATGTGGCCCTTGAATTAACCATAATCCCAAGATTAGGCATGGTCGCAATAGCATACCTACAAATGTGACAATGCACAAATCCAGCACAGTTAGGGTCATACTGCTACACCCTTGGGGATGACAGCCTCAAACACACTGTCTGCAGGCACTCCTTGCAGTGAAGATGTGGGATGTCTGTGCATGCACATAGAACTTGTTTAACTGCAGTCATTACTCTGGCCTTGCTAGTCTAAACTGCCTGTCAAGCAACTAGACAGCACACTGGATATTGTGTGACATGATATGGGAACACAAACATGTGTTTCGGTTGCATACATGTACAATATGACATATGTAGGACACGTGTGGGTACACACACTTTGGCCAAAGGTGGCCACTATTCTGCAGTACAACTCAGATCCGTGGCATGCAGACATGCAGCATGAAGCTGTTGAAGGTCAGGCTGCATGAATAACTGAAATTGTCACCTAACAGGGATCACTGCCATTGTGTTGCTTGCTCAAGCAACCTTGGATGTCTATGTCACCGGCCATTGAACATCATATTGTGACACTGCAGCTGTGCTCTGACTCACCGTCCATTCATTACCCTACTGAAATCCTAACAACCCTTGGATACAAGGCATGATACATGCCAAACTGTAATGTTAGCTCTGATTGCTTCTCAAGGCATCTACCTGGAAAAGGGTACGTCAATCCTACAGAGCCTTGCATGACATGGGACAACTTTGTGGATGAAGAAAACCCGTTGTGGCCTGCTCCTCATGTGGAGTTTGGTACTCACATTTTGCTTTTGGTGAGAGACAAAGTATAAGAGTATGGTATCCCAGGAAGGAGTGGTTGTGGTGAGACCAGCAGTTGTTGTAGGCAGGCACCAGCAATTCAGGGGACTCCCCTCTTGTCATCATTCTTCACAACATAATTGTGTCATTGAAGTACACAGTACCTGAGTGGTGTGCAACTGCAGAATAACTGTGTAAACTCACCCTCCTTACCTTTCCCAGGGTGTACATATGACTCACCTCCCACTGCTTGCCTATGCTCTGTACAGATGCAGACATGTTGGATGACTACCTTTTGGAAACCATGATAGAATTAACTTCAATACTTAGTTGCACATAGGGCAAGTAGCATGCAGTGACAAGTAGTGTCCCCAGATGCCTCAGTAGTATTACATTTAAAGCCATGAAAAGACTTGTCATGGAAATGATCATTAAGAATGTACTGCACCTGTAGACACTGGTCCAACCCAGTGTATTTTGTTTAAGGTCAGATCATGCCTACTCTAAACATTGCACCTCATTCATTGTTACAGAATACAATGGATAAGGGGAAAATGAGTCACCCCATCTACCAAGACCTGAGAAGGCATTTGACAAGATTAGGTCATGAGGCATTGTGGAAACACTGTAGAGGTATTTGCCAACTTGTATGTCAGCCATTGGATAGTCAAGTGTCTGACACTCATTATCTAGGAAGATAGGATAGTATAGGCCAGCGGTACAATGAGGCCGGTCACCAGTGGACTACCCACACACATCATTCCTGGGATTAGCCATTCTCTTCTCTTCTCTGCCGTCGCAGCCACTGTCAGTTACCTCAGACTGACTACATTTGCAGATAATTGTAAATAAGGATCTGTCACTGAATTCCACACAAAACCAACAGCTATCCAGTATGGGCTGGCACACACATTCAAGTGTTGTCAGAGTCATTGACACATACTACATGCCAAGGAATGCACAATACTATACTTTTGGCAGTCATCCACCCCCTGGAGAATATTGCATTGTCTGCACACCTCCAACAGTTGACCCATTAGTCAGGGACTTATGGACATGGAGAGTGATCTAGCCTTTCACTTTCCCTGGTTGGTAAGATGTGGGGCTTCATGCACTGTTGCACAACCTATAGATAGAGGTATGGCATGTAAACCCAAGAATGCCACTGTTACACTGTATGTAGCACTCATCACAACTATCAGTGAGTGCAATGCCACCTTTGGTATGAAAGTACACAGGCATATCTGACACCTGTAACAGCCAGAGAGGTACCACAGTAATCCAATACACAGTGTACATAATATGTCTTATGCAGACAGTGTCAAGGCCATAGCTGTGTATTCCATCTCCTACATGCTTTGAAGGGGAGATGTATGGCTGCCATACACGGAGGTGTCAGATACCACTGTGTACCACCTGCACATCCAAGACAGGACTAGCACGAAAATTACCTGTTCTACACAGCTGCACCTTGACTGTGGTATGAATACGACATGCTGGAGAAAAAAGTATGTAACAGTACACACTATATGCAACAGGCTCCGCATCCATGAGAAGCACACTTCCATTTCACCACACATCATGTGCAAGTTACATAATGGGATGCGGAACAAGTCAATCATAAGTGGTTTAGGACAATTGTCTGTAATGGACACAGGGAAATTGTAGATGGTTTATCTCCTATGCCACAGCTTGCAGATGTGTCAGATCCAAGAACCCTGCTTCCACTTATCAAGGGTACTGCACCATGTCAGAGATTATGGATGCAGGAGTAGGCTGCCTGAAACCATTGTCCCTGTTAGCCAGTGATACACATTTGAACCTATGGAGCTATGCACCTACACTGCTTTACCTTCGTGAAGACATTTTGCTTCTGTGCTGACATTCCATCCTGTGCTCTAATGTTTATGAGTTTATTGTAGCTGTGTACCCAAAGGTGTGTCCCACACAATCTTGAATCTGAAACATAAACAGATGTATGAGTCACCATTCATTGTGTAAGTATACAGCCATTACAAAATCATCCAGCTTAATGTACACAAAATGATGGGTTTACTCATTTCAGCTGGCAGCACACAATATCTGTCAGTGACCAGTGCAAGTGGCATGTCAAAGGCAACAGTCAATTAAACAAATACATAGTAATTTAGGTAGTCACCCTTTGCATCAGACAGATAGCTTCACTTCCCTGCATCAGTAACAAGGATGACAGGAATGTGGCCCAGGCATCATCACTTACATTGGGTGTTGTGTGGTGTTGCAGGAGGCCTAGGCTGATCCAATAAGTTGGCAAGCATGTGTGAGTCAGGAAGAGAAGCAGGCAAGATAGACCATGGAATGTGCCATTTGTGTCTGCAGGTGACCTGACTGTGACAGTGGTGTGTGAATGTCTGCATGAACACAGTCAAGCTGAGTGCTAGCCCTAAGTGACTGTATGTTGGACAGCTTTTAACCATGCATGGCAGAGCTGACAGTTCACCATCTCTACCCCTGAACATGGGAGTTGGCTCTGCCAGGAGTTGCAGTGGCACCTCTATGCCCATAGACAGATGTGGCACTACTACCTGAAGGTGATTACTGTCTGCTAGGACCATGTCCTCCACTGGAATGCCAGGACCATGTGCCCATGGCCTGCCACATCTTGGTGTGGACAGCACACTCACCTCTGTAGCACTGGATATACTGCCACTATGGGAGCGTGATTGTGCACAGCCATGTGGACAATCAGCAGATCGGGTTGCTGACCTACATCCACAAGTCAGACGCTCATCACCAACCAGATATTCCATCACAGAAAATGACCATTCCAAGAGAGAGATTCTGTGATCTCTCTCTGACCACTGTCTTTCCACTGCATCAGTCAACTGATCCAGAGTATCAGCAACAGGGTTGAGGCAGTCATAGATGTCAGACTGTGCTGCATTCATAACCCTGAGTATTCATTTAGAGGTCCTTTCAGAACATGCCTGTGCCTCCATGATGGCCCTAAACATACGTCAAGTGACACATGATGAGACACCTGCAACAGCTGGTGGAAGGACAGCAGGCCTCCTATGAGCACCCCTATCAATCTGCCTGTGTGGAACCTCACCACCTCTTTAGCTATGGCCAGTATCAACACTTACTGCAGCCATAGTAGCCACACTTTCCTGTATAATGTTCCATCTCTGACTGTTCAATATCTGTGGCCTCAGGGTACTGGGTATGTGCAGACATACTGACTATGTATAGTGACAATGAGGGCAGAAGAGGGATGTCAACATCTGTGACAGATTCAGCCCTTGCAACCCCCACATGTGCCTCACTTTGCCCACCATCATCATCAGAGTCTGAAGAGACACTGACATCAGGTTGTAAAGGGGACAGAGACCAACTCCCCCTGGCCACCTGTGATAACAAAGGAAAAGTGGTATATTAATACATGCACTACTATGCTCTACAGTAGTATCTTGCAATGTATGTTAAGCTGTATACAATGCTATCAGTATTACAGACTTGTTTAACCCTCGACCTCATATACCAGGACCCGAGGACATTATTTTCTACAAACGTCTGTAGTTACCTGTAAAGAATAACTTGTTAATCATGAATCTCATGAGCAACAGTGATGTACACTGTTGACATTTGTCAAAACTCTGCACAGTTGACACATAAGGCAATCTGTACTGTACTGAAAATACTGCAAATCTATCAGTGTGGTCACAACTACAAGGCATAGGTATGACTATAAACTGTGCTCCATTGGTAAAAATCTGTGAGGTTGCCAATCATGCAGACAATATATCAATCCAGCTGGCGGGCCTGAGATGACACTTTAGTTAATACAATGCACTAATTTTACATCTGTAACACAACAATGTTATGCTTACCAGGAGCAGGATCATGGCTGCGTCTGATTTCTGATGGTCCTGTAAAAAGTTGAGGGAGAGGTGATGTAAACAGCAGCCCATGTTGCACTATGACAGGCTACTATGTCCAAATATCTCACACTTACAGTACATACTATTTTAATTGGTATTGGTCACAATCTGAGCATGAGATTCAAACTGCAACTAAACTCCCACTCCCATAAAAATACTTGTCACCCACAGAAAACTATGTACACCCCGACACACTCAGTGCTACAGTATTACAATGTTTATTCAACTAAGCATACCTGGATGCTCCTCTTGCATGAAAACAGCGGCCCCTGCATCCCCAACGTACCATGTGATGGATGCCTGAGAGCTGTTCTGTGTTCCTAGGTTCACCAGAAATTCCTCAGTGGCTGACAGTGGTTGTTCCACTGCAGGATATTCAGCAGTGACATCATGATCCTTGGTCACATCTGCTGCTCTTCTGTGGGCAGCATTTATCATATCAATAGCATGGTGTCACACCTGCTCATATGTCTTGCTCTGGTAAGCAATTGCATTGACACTGAGAACCAGGTCAACCCACAATGCTGCCCACCCTTTCCTGTTTGTCCTCTCCCTGGACAGCAGGAGTTGGTGGTGTTGACACAGGATATCCAGGATAGTGTCATTTTCTGCCTCTGTAAAAGTCCCCAGCATTGCAGATACATATTTCCCGAAAGACAAAATGGGAACATATGTCAGGATCACATACATGGGAGTATAGTATGTAGATATACAACAATAACAGATGGCTACCAGGAGTCACTGCTTGGTTACTCATCTCATATTTAATACCATGCAAACATAGTGAGGGTGTGGATGTGAGTAGGATAATAGCAGTAGGCATCTATTCCTGATTGTGCCATGACAGATACTGTTGTATGATCACACAATCAATGCAACAGTCCATTAAGTTGTGGCCTGTAGGTGTAAACCCCCTTATAATATTTAAGACCAGCAGTGCCACACAAATAGCAGTGTAGTATTACCATGGCTACCAATGGGAAGTTTCCAGGAGAGTGGTATAACTAATTTACAAAAAACATTTTACCCATACTGCACTCTAGTTCCTCTATAGGTGTAACACATGTGCAGATCAATGGTATGTCATCAATACAGTTCCAAGAAATGCTTACTGCTGTAATCCCCATTCCCCTTAAGTATATTGAAACATATGCATCATGTTAGAAACAAAATCGTTACATACCTGATGGAGTATAGTACTCCTTTGTTGAACAGTACATATATATAAATGTTGTGCCAATGAGTTGACCATGCAAAGTAACTCTCATACACAATGGTTCCCCTTGGTAGCTGTTTGCCTTTTTAACATGGTTCTCTATTAGCAAGTGATTGCCTCTGAAATAATCTAGGCTTCTGAAATGCTAATTGCAGCCAACACAGCTGATTTTCAGTATAATCAGCCAATCACATGCAACTATTGAACAAGATATAAGGCCACAATGTAGATTACAACCCCTTTCTCATATGTTGGATTGGAAAATAGTGGGGGACAGATATTACGTCATGGCAGAGAGAATTTTTGCAGCAGCTAATATTTACATACAAATGTGCGTGCTGCAGGCTGAAGCTGAAGGTGATGCTACAGGCAATAGCTATAGGCAGAAAGGTTGAACATTTTGCAGGACAACCAGCTTTAAGAGTAAATGTGGGACCTGTGGCAGCCTTGTTGTATTGGCAGAGCCAGATTGAGAGTACCCACCCCACTGGGAAGTAAGGTATGCATGTCAGGTAAGTCTGTCAGCCAGTGGTATCAGTAACACAATGCAAGGCAAAATGCTTGGTGTGTTCTAGAAAAAAGGTTGATGTACATGAACCATGATATCACACAGTTGGACAACTGCCAAGTCAAGTGTTATGTCATGGTAGTCCACTGCTGAGTGTGTGCTGGCACCCCTTGCATCTAGATCAACCTCCATATATGTAGGTTACTTGTGCAACTGTGTTTGTCTGTGATATCACTAGTAACACATTGTGGGCTGCAGTGTGATATTACTGGTCCACAATTTCAGTACACACTTCAACAGCCTCTGGAAATTCAAGCTACTGCATCACCTGACATTTTCTGCACTTTATAGTGTTGTACTAGGAGCAAGTGAGCGTGGTCCTATCTGTAGGCCTTTGCCTTCTATTATATAGATGCAGACATTCCAACTTTACTGCTTTGGGTGGATAAATAGGTGATGAAACAGCCATATATATATCACACTTTATAATATTGATGGCCACATACATGTATTTTCATTGGTAGATGCAGTTGTACTTGAACCCAGGACTATGTGTACCAAAGAGTAATGCTTTAAATGCATTTGACAGACTGAGCCACAGAGTCACTTTTACAGCAGGTGAATTTTTACATGTAGTTATCATTCCACAGTTATCTGCTATTAAATACAACACTTACATCTATTATTATGTGTATGGCTTTAGAGTGCTGTATATGTACACCAGAGCCCCAGTTAAAATCCTGTTCTCCATTAATGATTTATCAAGTGTGTTCTGACATGTTGTAAACATAATTACTGGGTTACCTGCTCTTAGATACCTCAATTATGTCTAAACGTATGTATGTGCCTTCATAGTGATGTATTTGTGTACTAGAGTGCCAATTAGAGTACTATTTTTCTAGTAATCCCTTAGCTGATTTGCATGGTGCATAGCACTGTTTAAACATGCTTAATGAGGGGAACTTCAGTACTGGTATGTTTTGCTTCAAACACCTGTGTTTATTAGGAGCTATGTGGCTTGGTGGGATAATCCACTGTTCTGCAGGTTTGATGGGTGTGGTCCCAAAATAGGGTGCAGGTGTACTTCTTGAATGTGATTAATATTGTTCTAGAAGCATGTCTCAATATAGCTCTATTTAGCATTGCTAAGTGATGTAATGCACTGTGCTGTGGAGCTCCAAAATCTTTAAAGAAAAGAAAAATGGGGAGAAAAACATAATTACAGGCAGGTAGGGATGTGCAGGATGGGTATAGGGAAGAACCACAGATATTAATTTCTTCAACAGCAACAAATGTGCACTTTCACAGATTTTTCTAGCTGAATTTAGTCTGTCATCCCCAAAGAGGGGTGATGACAACATAACTGTGTTGTCAAGCCAATTTACCAAATTAAGTGTGCCCAGTGGGTACGTGTAAAATGGAGAACTATTTTTGGTATGACTTTTTTTTTGGGACAGGTGCCAATTTTTTTTCTATGGTGAAAGTGAAATGTTGGGTAAGATACATAGGTACGTGAGGGGGAGGTAAGTTGGGAAGGTGAGGAAGTTTTTGCAGACAAACAGGACAGACAAGACAGCAGAGTTAGTGTGTGACACAAGAGGAGGGTGAACACCTTGGATGGGGAGGGTGTTGTGAAATTCCAGTCCCATGAGCATTGACATGGTAGCAGTGTGACTCAAGTCCTCACCCATGGGACTGTCAGCACTTGTCTTCACTGCCCCTGTGGTGGCAGTGGTGGAGGCTGGTATCTGGGGCCAGGCTGCCCCACCAGGATGGCAAGAATGCTCTACATCTGGTGCAGGTATGCACCGATAGTTTGGCAGATAACCCTGTGCACCATACTTAGCAGTTCTTGATAGGTGACAAAATCACCCCTACACCTCCACTCCCAGAGGGGGGGGCCTAGCCCCAGCCTGTGGGCAGAGCTACTCACCAAGACAGGTAGGGCAGGGACAGCAGAGGGGGCATCACCAGGCTGCGGCCCAGACATGCTGGGCCCCGGTCCCATGGCAAGGGGAATGAAGGTAGGTGGCTCACCTGGAACTGGCCTACCTCTTCTCACTGTAGTAAATTAAATATAAACATAAGGTAAGATATGTAGAAACCAAACAAATGTTATTATTAACCTAATGGAAATAATATTAATTAATCAAAGTACATATTAAAGTATATTATGAATAACACAACAATACATATCATAACAGTAAGTATGTTAACAGCAAACCACTATGAAATAACCCATAAGGCCAACATAAGAGTTAGTTTAAAATAATATATTAATATCAAATCATAGTAATAAATAACATTAATAAATTAAAGAAAATAAGGGGTGGGATGAGAGAGAATAACATACCATTGGTGACCTCAAAGGTGATATTACTACACAGACTGATAATACATACTTCTACAGGTATGCAGTGTCAGTTGTGAGTACAGTGACTCCAATTTTTGCATAGATGATATTGTAAGTACATAACTCTCAACCTGTTAGCATGGGGCAGTATGGGTCAAGCATTAACAAATGCAGGTACACAACTGTAGAAACTGTTTTACATAGTGTGCTCATAAATTACTACCAAGGTGTTCTATAAATGGATTTGCCAATAAATTGCATTCCAAGTAATGTCATTTATCTGCTAATCAAAGACCAGATATATGGGGCATTAGTCATTACATTCCGAAAAATCATGACATCTGAGAGGTATGTTCATGTACATTAAGTAGACTAGACAGCCAGTGATTTCTTAGGGTTTTCCAGGGAAAATGTGCACTTAATTTAACAGTTGGCTGCTGTCAGATTAGAAAAGACATGCAGTGCATACAGGACTACTTCACACTTATTGGAAAGGATTATTTATCAAGGCACAATCCTGCTTTACACTTTATTGATATTGTTCATTAAAATCTGGCACTTATACACATGGATATCTGCCCAGAATGTGAGCTACCATACCCATATACCTTGCTCCTGGAGTGGGAGGAATATACAGCATTATTTTACTAGAAATGGCCATAACACAGGCCTGAATCTTATTGTGACTATTGCACTGCATTTATTAGATCATTTTTTTTCTGCACTCTTTATTCATTTCCTTTTTACAGTTGACTGTACTCAGATTAGAGCACACAGGCAGTGACTAGAAGAATAGTGAACACTTATTTGTTTGAAAACAGTATATATGACAGCACCATCAGCATTTAAACCTACTGATTGCTGTTGCTTCAAGTCTGGTGTGCACAGCATGAATAACTGTGTTAGACTCCTAAGAAATAACCCATATACCTTCATTATTACTTGAGTGCAACCTACAGCATATTTCACACAATGTGCAGAGCAGAACACTTAACAGTTAATCTGGGTAGACCACAACATCAACTGATGTTTGGAAGCTATACTACACAGTAATGCATGTTTAATTGATTTAACTTGCTTTGCCATTTCAGGTAGGAAGTGACATATTACTAAACCTATTACATTTCCCAGGTATTTCATACCTGACTATTACAACTGCAAACTCTGTAAATAATTTATTTTGATTGTATGTTATGCATTAGGTTAATACTTTTATGTTTTCTTACATACGACACTCACTCCTCATCCTGGCCAGGTACCCTGCATGGGACTGGACATTGTGTGCCCTCTTGTCTGCTGCTGTTGAAAAAGAAGCAAATCATTGTGCATACCAGTTTTGCACAGATTCAGTTTGCATATTTCTAAAGTACTGGCAAGCATACTTACATATCTGTGGGGTATGCCCAACCCTAGCCTCTTGGAACCATGTGTCCAAGGTTCCCCTTTTCCTTTGCTTCAGGTTGTCATAGTAGTGACAGCACTGCTCACCAGTGGGGGGATACCAGTAACACTGGTAAGATCCCTAGCCAAATGATCCCAGGCCTCAGACTTACATTATGAACCTTGCTAATTGCCCTGCAGCAGCTGGGGTTCATAGTCTTTCACCAGGAGACCAACAAACACTCTGCACCCTTGTACACCCCACCCCTGCACCAGAAAGCTTGCTCCTTCTCAAGGCATACAAACAGCTAAGTGAGACGCCAATGAATGGTGTGAAATTCCCACCGATTGGCCTTAATATAGGCTGTATTCTCACCCTTACATGTCATACTGTAACATTCAAAAAGTGCCATGTTGCTTAGCATCATGCAAACCAATTCACTGGAGCTGAGCATCAGGCAAACTTAAACAACCCATGTTTCAGTGAAGCTTAGTAACGCACAAACATTGTAGGTCTTTGACCATGTTTAAGTAGTGCTTAGCATTGTACAGCTTTTTTAAATGTAACAATTTTTTATTTTAAACTAAACTACCATTTCAGTCATGTCACACATTTTCACAACAATAAATGTAAAGGTATGACTGGTCTGGACTCAAGCCTGGGGCCTACTACATGATAGGTTGTAACTCAACCTATCTAGCCACTGGGATAGCAGAGAAAACCAGTACATCTTCACACATACTATTAAGGTGCCTGTTAGTGTTGCTAAACACAATGCCATACTGTGTAAACATGCATTAAATGAAAAAAAATATTATACAATTGATTACATCCAGTTTCTATTTTTAGACATATAGCAGGTATCTGCTATGTATGTATAATCGCAGCTTGGCAACTCTAAATAGTGCACCGCTCTGCACAAACAGGCAAAATTAAAAAAAAAAAATTAAAAAATTGTACAATTGATTAAATCCAGTTTCTATTTTTAGATGTATGGCAGGCATCTTCTATGTATGTATACATGCAGCTCATCATCGCTAAGCACCTCACCATGCCAGGCAAATAGGCAGATTAAAAAATATATATTTATACAATAGTAGAGTGCATTACAATGATTATCATCCTGTGATTACCATCTGTCCAAGATTTTCCTGGACAGACCACAAGTACGGGACAGCCTCTACACTGCTGCTTGCATAGAGTCAATATCTGTTTTACTGTGATCTCCCTCAGCAGCGTGCCATGATTAATATGCATGGCGTGCTGCTGAGAGAAAACCTTAACCATGTAAATGGGTACATTCCCTGTAGGCTCTCATGGCATATGCTGAGTTAAGAGATACAATGCATTTGTGTAAATGCCACTCCTCATTCCTTATTTATTTAAGAAATGTGTTTAATAAAAATCATCTTAAATGTTTTATTAAACCAAAGTCCAAATAAATGTTGTGCATACCTTGCAGAATGTCAGGCAAATTAGTGGCAGATCATTAAAGTTTGAAGTTAGAAAACAATGACAGACATTTGAGTTTCAGGCTTCATACCCTTCAGAAAATTCATGTTAATGCACAACCTGGTATTCTATCAACTTTCTAAGTTTGCAAGAGCAATATTTAAAAATTGTCCCTAGTTTTGAACCTTTGTCATTCTTTTCTTCAAGACTATGTCCAGATTTCTTGGTCTAAGAGGTTAAGAGAAATTATTTTGTGTATAACTCACTGACATCACCTTAGGAATCATACAATGAGCATACATAGATTTTAAGCAATCTTGTAAATCGCAATGCAAATGATGTGTGCTGCATCTTTATGTGCACATATAAAATCCCAGACATGTGCACTCCATGGGGCCATTTTGTAAGAACAGTCACAATGATAACATGCATGAATGCAGTTGTTAGTTTGTATATAAGTTAAAGTCAGTAACCTTAAATAATAATCTGTTTGTATAAAATAAACCTGCTTGAACAGAACCCATGAAGACTCTTTTATTGTATCCAAAATTGGAGAGCAACATGGTGTCAGAACCGGGATGGAAGAGAATAGAATCTGGAGCTATGAGGTGCAGAGACGACAGTGAAGGTAAAAACAAGAGGAACAAGCACAAAAAGAGCCAGAAAAGAATTAAGGGTAATGAGAAGTAACACAAATTGTTTACTTGTTAGAAAAGACAAAAAGGGGCATTACAAGGGCACAAACCACACTATTAAGCAAACAGAAGGCATGAAAAGTTTAACTAAAGGGAAATGTTTAAAATAAACATATTTGATGGAATGATTAACAATAAAGCTAAACATGCATGTTTAAAGATAACATGAGCATATATAAAGCAAAATGTATTTATTTCTTTGCATTTGTTTACAAATATAGTCTGGCTGGGCCAGAAGTGTCCATTTTCAGTGGAGTCCTAAGGATCAAAGCTCCACATATAAGACATTTCATATACAATACAGAGTTTACATTAATAAAGACATTTAGTACATATTATTGGCAGCTTATACAATTGGTGAAAAACGTACAAAAGTAATCATCCTGAATCACAGATAGTATATAAGGCATGCATAGTATATACGTAAGAACATTTCATATGAGTAGTTTTCAGCTAGCAAAATTTATATAGGACACATCATGCAGTGGGTGCAAAACAGATATAGGAATTAATTAGAGTCTGGCTATTAAACTTTTAATACATTTAGGAGGTGTAGTAGCTGAGCAGTAGGCTATATGAGTACTGTTGCAGGAATCAGCAAAGTCAGTGGACATTGTTGCAGATATAAGTGGTGGTATGATATTAAGGTAGGCTGTGAGAGTACCTGAATGTCTCACCTGGTTCAATGGTAGGTATATAAAGGTTTGGAAGAGAAGGAAGTAGACAGGAGGGATTAATGGTAGGATCATGATGGCTAGTAGAGGAGGGAAGTGGGCAGGATGGAGAGATGCCAGAGTAGAAGAGTGAGGGTGAGAATAGTTGTGATGGTTGAAGTTAGATTATATGAGATGTGGTGTCATCACATGTGCACAGCCAAGATATGGAGAAGTGTTACTTATGAGATATCTTGAAGAGGGTTACTGAGTAGGTGGATCTAAGTGTCGGGGGGAGGGAGTTCCAAAATTTTGCGATGGTAAAGGAGTAAAGCATCTGGCCTGTTGAAAGTTTGGGTTTTTCTACATTTACTAGCAGTTGGTTGGATCGGAGTGGCCAGTTAGGATGGTATATAGTAAGTATAGAAGATAGAGCAGGGCGCATAGATGGATTATGAATGGGTTTATGAGCTGTGGTTTGTTGCATAAAGATGAGATAGTTGGGTAGTTTAAGCCATTTTAGGTTGTGTAATGACAAGATCAGTAGGAGGCATTAGTTACAAACTTAATTTTGTTGTAGCATGAGTCTAGTTTGGACTTTAGAGCGGACTGAATGCTGGTGAGGAGGGGGGACTGTATAAAAGAGAGGGTAATAGAAAAGAAGAAACAAGAGAAAGTCAGGGTGTGTGTGAGTGAGTGTGTTTCAAGCAAAACTGGGCATGTTTAGAGTTAAAACAAGTACAAGAAAAGTACATTGGGCATGAAAATGGCTTAAACAAGCAAAATGAATATAATAAGGGCAAAAAAGGTCACATTAAGCAGAAATAAAGCAAGGCGACTGCATGTATTTTGGCAAAGTGCTATGTTTTGGCATAACTATAACATTGTATTGTATCAAGGGTATAGCTAAAGTTATTTAAAGTATCTCAAAGTATGTAAAAGTACTTACAGTGTGTACTTATTACTGTGCATGTATTTTGAAAAGCTTACTGTGTTCAGTGCAACTATTTCATGAAATACTGTCAAAGTAAAGCCATTTCAAAAAGTTTCTTGTGCTGAGTGTGTTTATTTGCAAACTGCCACCATTACAGAGTGTTTCTTGCACTGTATAGAATTGCCTAGCAAGGTACCACCATTTTGAGACATTTCAGTGTGTTGTGTGCAGTTGTCTGCAAAAAGTGCAATTACTTCGAAAGTTATTGAGTTTAAGGCAAAGGGGTGTCATGATTTATTTGCATTGTGCAGTTATTTGAACTGTTTCTTACATTGATAAGAGGTGATTTCTTGCAAAAGATGGCATTACAAAAGTATTACAGTGCCTGAGAGTTATTTATTCACATCATAAAGTTGTTTGAGATGTTTCTTAAAATGATAATAAATTAATTTGGCAAATGGTAATACATGACTTTAGCATTTATTTATCCTTTCAAATGATATTGCAAGAGTATTAAAGTGCCCAAGAAGTTTATCTTGCAAAGTCCAGTTATTCAGTGGTACTACAAGTTGGTCTATTAGCATTATTTCGAAAAGCCCTAAAGGTATAAATTCAGAAGCACAAATGCATTGAACAAAGTTACAAATACTGACATAAGTTTCTGGCATATGTGCATGTGTGCATGTTTCTGCTTATTTGCCAATGGCAGACAGA
This sequence comes from Protopterus annectens, assembly GCF_019279795.1. Lineage (NCBI taxonomy): Eukaryota > Metazoa > Chordata > Ceratodontiformes > Protopteridae > Protopterus > Protopterus annectens. The sequence goes on along the minus strand of NC_056741.1, from coordinate 301,937,318 downwards.
TTTCAAAAGCCTCTACCACTTGCATTTGATCAGAATATTGCAGAAAATTGGAGAAGATTTGAGCAAGAGTACAATATTTTTATACAAGCAGCTTATGCAGATAGAGATGTATGCATCAGGGCATTCATTTTGCTAAACCTAGCTGGGTCAGAGGCCATAGAAAGAGAGCATTAATTTGTGTATGCACCTGCAGTATATGAGGGAGAAGGTGAAAACCATCATATTGTTGTACAAGCTGAATCAAGGGAAGACCCCAAGTGTTTGAAGTGCAAGTTCAGAGAAATGTGTAACCCTCAGACAAATATTACACTACAGAGGCATTTGTTTTACACAAGAGATCAGAAACCAGGGGAAACATTTGCAGCTTATAAAACTGACCTAAGAAACAGAGCTAAAATGTGTTGGTTTGGTAGCTTAAAAGAAGAGCTAATAAATGAAAGGCTTGTGTGTAGTATTAACAGTGCTGCTGTGAGAAAGATTTTACTTCGTGACAATGATTTAATGTTGAGCAAAGCCATATAGATTTGTCAAATCCATGAGGTGACAGAAAATCACGCAAGTATGCTTGCGAGTGACAAGAGCATGGTTTCAGTTGGCTCTAGAGCAAATGTAGACAGCATGCATCATGTGGAAGCAAAAGCAGGCCCAAGCATGTGGTAGCTATAGGGTTTCCTAAGAAGATGCACAACTTTCCAGCAAATTCTAAAAAGGGAGCTAGTTCCAGCTCATTGCAATACAAGCATGAATCAGTAAAACACAAATTAACTTTATTTTAACTATTGCAATTGTGGTGCAAATCATGAGTCTAAAAGTGAGTAGTGCTTAGCATTTGGTCAGCAACGTCATACGTGTAAAAAACTGAACCACTTCCAAAAGTTTTGTAAATTGAGTAAATCTCACACAGTTGTAAAAAAAGGTCACACAAAAAAGCAAGTTGATCAAGTAGAGTTGAAGAAGTCAGCTTTCTATGTGGATGGTGTATCTGTGCTTGATGAAAGAGTTGATGCAGTGAATGTATTAGCAAGGGGTGAAGTATTTCGTACTGTCCGGATCAATGGAAAATCCACAAAGCTTAAAGTAAACACTGGCTCAAAGTGTAATGTTATATCAGCAGACACATTGCTAAAGTGAGAAGTGCAGCCAGTAGTGCTAGACTTGTTGCTTATGGAGGTGAAGAAATTCAAAGCGAAGGTTCAGTGATGCTTTCATGTTATTTGGCCAAGAACTGTTACAACTTGTTATTCTTTGTAGTCAGAAGGCCAGTACAATCTTTACTGGGTCTCAAAGATAGTCTGAAAATTAATCTGCTTTCTTTTGCTAATGAAGTTTATCATGTAAGTGCATTTCCAAGTTCTAATTTTTCAGAAGCCATTTTTTCAAAATATGCTGACGTTTTCACACAGAACAGCTTGACTCAGAGAAGTTTGACTTTGATATGATGTCAGTGCATAATTTTTCCACCACAAGACTTGATGAGTTAAGAGATCACACTCAGACTGATCCAATTTTACAGAAGCTTAATCACTACATTAATGCTGGATGGCCATCAAAGCAATCTAGTGTACCGCCTGAAGTGCAAACTTGCTTTCCTTACAAAGATGAATTGTTGATGGAAGATGATATTATTTTTCAAAGGTCCTAAAATTGTTGTTCCTGCTTCCTTACAACAAGAATATAAACAGAGTTTGCATCATGGTCACCCAGGATCTGCATCCACTAAGAGAAGAGCCAGAGAATTAGTGTTTTGGCCATCATTACAAAAAGACATTGCTAATGTACTGCATTTGCAAAGAGAACCACTTCAGCTAAGTCCAGTTTCTGAACTACCTTGGTCAGTCATTGTAAATGATATCTTTGAGTGGAACAATCGACACTATTTGATTTTAGTAGACTCTTATTCAAATTGGTTTGAGATTGATCTACTACCTAACCTCACTTCCACTGCCTTTATTACTAAGTTGAAATGTCATTTCTCAGTTCATGTTAGTCCACACAAAGTTCTTTCTGACAATGGTACTCAATTGTTTTGCCAGTTGTTTCAGAACATTGCAAGAGAATGGGACTTTGTACATGTCACTAATAGTGCAGAATATCCTCAGTCCAATGGTCTAGCTGAACGTGTAGTGCAGAGTGCAAAGCAATTATTACCTGAAAGGTCAAAGCATGACAATACCGATGTGCTCTTGAATTTACTTAATCTCAGAAACGTACCCCGTGATGATATTCTTAGCTCACCTGCTCAAAGACTACTTTCCAGGCAAACTAGAACTACGCTACCCATTAATTCCAGTCTGTTGAAGCATAAACCTAAGAACAATAAAACCATCACGGCTCAGTTGTTTAAGAAGTGTAATATCCAGAAATCTAGTTACGACCGATCAAGCAGATTACTTCATCCATTGAGTGAAAGAGAGATGGTAAGAATCCAGTCAACGAAAGGATTTGATCGAATAGGACAGATTACAGGCATCTGTGCTGAACCTAGATCTTACCTAGTAGACTCCAAAGGTGTAGAATATAGGAGGAATCATAGACATCTTCTTGTACCAGAATCACCATTACCATCACAACATTGTTTCTGTGCTGCAGACTTTAAACCTAAGAGTGAATCAGACACTGTTCCATAACAGAGTGTGTTCAAAATCTTGATTACATTCCAGAAAGTGATCAGAACATTCCACAAGTCAAACATTTTGCAGAAACTGTTCCAGTTGCCAAATCTCATTTGCAATTCTACATCATACAATATAGGCGAGTATCAAAGCGTAGTGTGAAGTACATGACAATATGGACTTGATTGTGTATATCTGTGTATTTAGCATTGTGTAATGCATGACAAAAAATTATTTGTGATTTTTGCATGTCAATAAATTCTTAGTGCCATATGATTTAATTCTTAAAGACATAGGATGTAGATCGGAGTGCAAGTGATGTGTGCTGTATCTTTAAGAAGCGTGTAAAGGCTTTACTTGCACATATAAAATCCCAGACATGTGCGCTCCATGGGGTCATTTTGTAAGAGCAGTCACAGTGATAACATGCATGAACGCAGTTGTTAGTTTGTATATAAGTTAAAGTCAGTAACCTTAAACAATAATGTGATTGCATAAAATAGAGCTCTCTCAGAATAGCTCAACTCAATATCCACAGCATTAACAACAAAGGCAGTTAGTTGCATGCTCTTTTACATGTACATGCATTTAATATCCTTTGCCTCACAGAAACTTGGCTTAAACCCTTTACACAGGATCTAGAAATAACCCCACCTGGATATAACATCCTTAGATGTGACCGCACTTCCAAGAAAGGTGGAGGTGTAGCTATACTATATAAATCTGAACTATTACTCTCAACCTTTAATGTGTTACCACCCTCTATCAACAATGCAGAAACCCTGTCCATCAAACTCCAACTTAATAAATCTAAATCCATTTATATTATTTGTACCTATATTCCTCCAGGAAACAACATTAACACTCTTGAAAACATTCTTAGTAGTCTCTCCACCATTCTACCCCAAGAAACAATTGTACTTGGAGATTTTAACATCGACTGGACTACTTGTAACTCCCCCAATCCTACCACCCATATTAATCTTCATGGCTTCTCTCAAATAATAAACTCCCCCACTAGAATTCATAAACCTAATAATAAAGATACCATCCTTGACTGGATCCTCATAAACAGTCATCCTGGAACCTATACAACAAAAACACTACCAGATGACATTAGTGACCATGTTCTAACCTATATAACAAAGCAAAAGCCTCATAGTCCTAAAAATAATACTTTTAAATCATATCGCTCAAAGAAGCACTTTAAAGCAGAAAGCTTTCAAAGTGAACTTAATGCCTGTGACTGGTCACCACTGAAACTACTCAAACTAGATGAAGCTGTTTCCTACTTTAATACTAAATTCCTAGAAATCCTAGATCTCCACGGCCCCCTGCACTCTTCCCGAGTTAGGAGCAAACCAGAACCATGGCTCACAAAACAAATCAAGGAAAAAATATTCCTTAGGAACAGAATATGGGCCAAATGGAGAGCCACTAAGAGCTCTACCTGTCGCCCCTGGGATTCAGGTTACTGGCTAAGGTTCTTGCCACCCCTATAGTGCCTTTTTTAGGCAAACTTCAAAGGACAAAACCACCACCATAACAGGTACAAGCATGCAAAATCTGAAGGTAATGCTACTCAATGCTAGAAGTCTAAACCTCAAAATGCACTCTCTCGAGGCACTCCTAAAAATGGAGAACATCGATATCTGTGCAGTAACTGAGACCTGGTTCAAGGCTCCAGAGAGCACCCCTGCAATACCCGGCTACAACTCTTACCACACTTTTCGCCACCAAACCAGGACCGAAACACTAAAGGTGGAGGAGTGTCAATATTCACCAAGGATATTCACACCACCAGGCTAGTTGGCCAACACAATGTGTCTGAAATTCTCCAAGTGCAACTAACACTAGGTAAGACTGCAATCCAAATTGTAGCTTGCTACAGATCCCCACCATACCCCAAGATTCTCACTACACCTTTCTAAACATACTGGAAAATATTAAGATAGAACCAAACACCCTAATACTGGGTGATTTTAACTACCCTGCCATTAACTGGGAAAACTACTCATGTCCCAACACCTTTATGAACGGTTCTTGGAATTCATAAATTCCAACGCCCTGGATCAACTAATCCATAGTCCCACCAGGGGCTCCAATATCCTAGACCTGGTCATTACCAACATGGGAAATCAATGCTCCATACCTATGGTCACCCCCTCGTTAGTCAGGTCTGACCATAAGCTAATCACCCTTAACATCCACATCCCACCCCACCCCCAGTAAAGAAACCACCATAAAAACTTCTAAAGCCAACTTTATGCTACTCAAGTCAGAAGTGACAAACTTCATGACACCCATGCAGACGGGAACTGAAAGTTCAACTGCTGAATCCTACACTACGGCACTGTACGAGCACATCCACTCATGCATGAATCGTGCCATCCCAAATAGAACCAAAATGCTCTCATCCAAAAAAGGAAGCCAATCTGGTGGTCCCCTGCCATAAACAAACTTTACAACAAAAGGAAGAAACTTTTGCAGAAAAGAGGAAAATCCCAGGATGCAAAAACTCCTTACTAGCCTCAGTAAGAAACTGAGATGCCTCATAAAATCCTCCAAAGCTAGTTACGAAAATAAAATTGCCAAAGATTCCAAAGACAACCACAAAGCATTCTATAATTATGTCAAGAATCTAAATGGCAATGCTCAGATCTGCTCTGAGCTAAAACAGAATGGCATTAAATATACTGATCCGAAGGATATTGCCAATATCCTGGCAGATCGATTCAGTGCCAACTTCACCCCACTCTCACCCCTAAATGGCCCATCTCAATACCAGAAGATTGCCAAATTCCAGTAATAATGGCCACACAGGTACAAAACGCACTCTCTAAAGCCAAGAATACAGCATCCATGGGACCAGATGACATCCCGAGCAGTGTACTACATGAACTACAATATGAATTGGCACCTCACCTAAGTGTCATGTTTAATCATAGCCTCACCTCAGGTTTCGTGCCCACTGAGTGGCGCAGAGCTATAGTTATCCCAATCCACAAGGGGATCCACCTTGGATCCCGGAAACTACCGTCCCATCAGTCTGACAAGCCTTATCTGCAAGGCCATGGAGCGTATTATCATGGAACTTATAAACAAAGACATTGGCAACCTTCAAACACTGGACCCCACCCAGTTTGGGTTTGTGAAGGGCCGATCTTGTCTCCTGAACCTGATTGACTTCTTTGAATCAGTCTCCAGAGCCATGGACAAGGGTAAGGTGGTCCACACAGCCTATCTAGACCTTGCCAAGGCCTTTGACACCATCCCCCACTCTGGAATCATAGATACACTTACTAAGTTGGGCATTAATCCCTATGTCACCCAATGGGTTGCTAAATGGCTTACTGATAGAACCTACACTGTAAAAGTAGCCGACTCCAAATCCAGCTCCAGACAAGTGACAAGTGGAGTACCTCAGGGTTCAGTCCTGGGGCCGCTCTTGTTTGGCATCTACTTCTCTGAAGTACAGGTCAACACTAAGGGACTCTGGCTAACAAAGTTTGCAGATGACTGCAAACTGGGAGCCATTATTGAATCCCCAAATGATGTGGATACTCTACAAAAGGGCCTTACAGAAACAGATGCTTGGTGCCAGAGCCATGGGCTCAAGCTCAATGCCAAGAAATGTATTGTTATCCCCTTTGGGAAAAAAACATGTATCCATGAATTACCATATAGGTGGCAGTACACTAAACACAGAAAGTGTGATAAGAGACTTAGGGACACAGGTGGACAGTGGTCTCACCTTCGATAACCACATCGCCACAACAGTCAGGAAATCCTTCTATGTGGCACACCTCATCACGAAGGGCTTTTCATCCAGAAGAAAGGAGGTCATTGTCCCACTGTACTCATCCCTCATTAGACCCATTATAGAATACAATGCCCCATTTGGTATGTACCTCTCAAGACATCTGCAACAACTGGAAAGGCCTCAGAAATACCTCACTAAAAGAATCACAGGCCTAAAGCAGATGCCCTATGCTGACCGCCTTAAAAAACTCCAGCTATACTCTGTCGCATATCGTCTACCCAGAGGCGATCTCTGCTTAACATACAAGGCCATGTCAAACCCAGAGCTGTTGGACATGCTACACTTAAAAAAATCCCAATCCCTCAGAGCTACACGCTCCAGGGATCTAAACCTTGTCATCACAATAAACAAAACATGTTGGAGGCAGGGGTGTAGCTAGGATTTTCAAATTTGTACTGACAGCTCTCAAACTGCTACCCCCCTCCCCAGCCAAGCTACGGCCATTCTCGTAATTCACGGTTCGCTCTTTTAGTGTCGATGAAGAGGCATTCACTGTAATGCCTCTTCAGTAATATAATATAAATTCACTCAAACTCGGTTCCTTGAATTGAAAATTAACCTGAAATGTCAGTTCTTTGAAAAATGCAGCATGGTAGTTGGGGTAGAGACTTTATGCTTTTGTTTTCTGTAACTAAGGTACAAGTTTTGAGCTTGAGTAAATTACTAACCACCTGCTACCACTAACTAGGATGTTTCATTCACACACACACCCCTACCTACCTTTTAGTGCAAGAAATATGGACAAAGCCTAAAATAAACAGGGACAGATATTAAATAATGTTCTCGTGAACTTAGAAAGTTGCTAGAATAACAGGATTTGTGCTAGTATGAATTTTTCCAAAGGACATGAAGTCTGAAGCTCAAATGTCTGTCATTATTTAGCAACTTCAGCCTTCAATGATTTTCTAGAAAATCACAAAATTTATGAGGAACAGAAAAAATATGGGGCAAAAATCTGGACATTCTGCAAAATGTGGACAGTTGAGAGGTATACTACCTACCACACACACACACAACCTCTCAACCTCTTACAGCAACAAACTCATAAATAAAACTGAGGCAAAGGCCCAAAAATAAGGACATTTTTTTAAATATTGCTCTTATAAACTTAGAAAGATAATAGAATAGTAGTAGGTCTTGCATCAGTACGAATTTTCTGAAAGGTATGAAATCTGAAACTGAAATGTCTGCATTATTTTCTAACTTCAGTCTTTAACAATTTGCCAATAATTTGCCAGAAAACTGCAATTTTATGAAAAATGGACCAAAAATGTGATGCAAAAATATAAAATTGCCAGACAATACAGCTGGGAACCTGTCAAAGGAGGGACACCATTTTAATATGAGCACAGTTAACTTAGAGCAGCTGACAAAATTAGAGAATCTACATGCATTTTGAAATAAAAGTAATGTATAACTCTGATCATTACAGTTATTTATAAAAGTAAAGTAAACCCTCTATGTTTTCTTCCAAAATTGCTATTTTGTGGAGGGATCATTAGGGAAGAGCAACATTTTGAGCCAAAATCAGGGACAGTTGAGGTTTGGCTATGCCTAATTCTATAAAGCAATTTATTTGCATGTACCTCTCAACCTGTTAATGCAATAAATCTGGACAAGGCCAAATATATTGAGGGAACATATAAACAGTACTAAAATTGCTATTGTATAAACTGGGACAGTTGATAGAACAGGTCTTATTTTAGCATGCATTTTCTGAAGGTTATAAAGTCTGAAACTAGTGTCATTTAGTGACTTAATTCCTAAATCATTTGCCAGAAAACCACAAACTGAGGAACAAACCAAAAATAAGAAGCAAAAAATCTATTCATTCTTTGAAAATCTGGACAGTTGGGAGGTATAGTTCAGCTGGGGCTGTCTAAGTTTGCCGCCATTCCCCCTCACAAAACCATGGTCGAATGGAGCCTCCCCCTGCAGCTATTCCAATGATCCATTACTTTGCTATTTCACTCCATTTACCATAAACACTAATGTGCATACTGATTTACTTCTATGATGATTTGAACTTCATTTGAAAGTTTTATTTTGCATTTTACAGCACAAACACTAAGACATCTGCTAAACAAACTTGGCATTAAAACTTCTCTGCCCTTGAAACTCATTCATTGAAACATTAAAACCCACATTCAAAGAAAAATACATTTTACCCGTGGCAGATAAAAATTAATTCTGGGCTGCTTTTAAATCATAGGCCCCTTGCATATGAAACATACATGTGCTCTTTGATACACCTTCCTATTGCTTTGAACATTTTTCCAGTAAACAATGAAACAAAAATGCCCAATTCAGAACATTTCCATCATAAAAGTCTAGTCAAACTTCTACAGTCCACCATTATCAATAAATAATATGCACAATCTCTGAAGTAGTAAAAAAAGTCATCTAAATAATTCCACGTTAAATAAATCTAACTAATGAAGAGGTTGTTGCTAGCAATCACCTTTATATTTCATGACTTCACCGAAAAATAAAGTGTCTGATGTCCCTGAGGAATAAATTGCCTAAATTACATTAATAATAAGCTAGTAATATTGCAATAGGAAATGGATGGCAAACTGATAACAGGCTCATAGTTAGTGTCTTAACTTTCAGTACAGCAGCATTCACCCCTTATGGGAGTAGAACCAACAACCTTCTGCATTAAAAACAAGTACACAACATTTTGTGCTACTAGCAATGTGAGCCGACTTAGCATAATCAGCACTAAACTTCTCTTCCCCTGCAGCTCTCAGCTCCTTGTAAATCTACACAATACTCAACTACATCTCAACTTCGCAGCACAAGAAGTCTGGAAAAAGCCAAATTTATTGGGGTGGGTCAAAAGGGCAAAAAACAGGAACACATTAAACATTGCTTGTATAATCTTGAAAGCTGCTAGAATAAAATGCTGTGTTACCATCATACATTTTACTGCCAAGGTCACTGTGCAAAATAGTCAGAACAACATACCACTATGCCAAATCACCTGCTTTGTGAAAGAGAGGAAGACTGAAACTTAAATGGCTATCATTTAATGAATTCAGTTCTCACCATAGCTGTCAACCTCTTAGCACAAAACACCTGGACAAACCCAGTAATGAGGGAATACAGCCCTCAAACATATTCAGTGAATTCCGTTCTTGCCATAGCTGTCAACCTTAGCACAAAAACCTGGACAAAGCCAATAACAGGGTATTACAGTCCCAAAAATAAGGACAAATTTCAAATAGTCATAAACTTAAAAATTGCTATAAAAGGTTGTGTTACTATATATTTATTGCTAGAATAAAAGTTGTTTTACTATGTCACAAACACAGGGATAAGATGCAGACTCAACACAGAAGGCACCCCAGCCAAGAATCAAACCAGAAAACCTATAGCTGTGAGGCAACAATACTGCCACTGCACCATCAAATATGTAAGGAAGTAAACATTCAGAAACCTGAAGTCTGAAATTTAAACGCCTGTCAATTTGTTAATCAGGACAGTCTGACTTGGAACAAAAAAAAACAATTCTCAGCAGAGGCCCAGGAAAAAATAATGCAGACATGTCTTTGTAACATGGGAGGACACAAAAGCAAACCCACACAAACACAAGGAGAAGATACAGACCCCCCCCAACAAAGAAGGCACCCCAGCCAAGAACCAAACCCAAGAACCTACAGCTGTGAGGCATCAATGCTACGTTGCTACCACTGCATCATCAAATTTCAAGCATTGCAATATTTAAACACCACAGATATGAGGAATAGAATAGATCAGATCAAATATGAGGCAAAAATCTGCAATTTTTTTACAAATGGTGGTGGGTTGGGAATTCAGGTCTTTAACACCTGCTTACAAGGTACAGGGTTCAAGCCTGAGGTATTCCCTACCACACCACCATGAGTAATTGCCAGTACATCCCATCCCACCTGGGGCATTCACACACACACACACACACACACCATTTAAGTTATTATAAAAGGCTAAAACACTTAAACTTTTGCAATGTCTTATATAGATATTTAAGAGGATACCTTATTCTGGTATTTAGGGCATTTAGCGAAAATTACCTCTGGGAATGATTGGGGATATCAAAAAGTATTAGAGGGTCATCAGACAACCTGTGTAGAAAATAATATAGAAATGAGAGGTGTACAAAATGGTTCACTGAGAGAGAGAGATTATCTGATTCATGGAATAGACTACCAAATCACATTAAAGCAATCACTAATTTAGATATGTTTAAGAACTATCTGGGCACTTATTATGGGAATAACTGTTTTGCTGCATTGGCAGTCTTGAAGGACGTTATTGCCTGAGCCTGAAATATGTACATGTATGTATGTATATCGATTTTCCTCTGTCATTACAGAAAATTTTCTTCTACCATATTTAAACTTTGAGAACTGTAATTTTATTTATGAGACAGTATCATACTAGCTCTTGAAATCCTTCTCAAAATTTCAATATTCTGTGTAAAATACCTCATTCAAGAGTACAAAGTCTGAAAGGTAATAAATGTGCATAATGTAAAGAATATGGCCAGTGTACTGATAAAGCAAAAGCTATTGATTACATACACAAAAAGTGTTTGAATCCCTTTGAACCAGCATTTTTTTCTAAGGGTATTCTGTGCAACAGAAATGTCATGCAAGCAGTAACATCAATTAATATCAATTACAGTTTCAAAACATTTTACAAAAATGCATTCAAATAATCTGATTTTTCAACACATATAGTGGCATAGTGTTAACTTTAAAATGAATAGCACTTCCTGTCTTTCTAGCTGGCAATTATTAAGACCTTGAAAGTGTTACTGTTTTATTAAACATTTTTCAAAGTAGAAACTGAATAGATTTAAAATTAGCCATGTACTGCTTATAAATGTTGATAAGCAATGTTAACACAATTTCATGCAAACCATTCTATGACAGGTTTGTGTTTTCTGGTTTTAAACACTTAAATGGCAGCAGGGTAACTGGACAGCAGAAATGACATGTTGCTGTGCAAAAAACAAGAAAATGGTAGATATGTAGATGAATAGCTCGTTATGCATAATGACGATAAGTTAATATAAATAGGGTATAGCACTGCTACAATGTTGAACAGAGGTATAATACAGCTGCATGTCAGCTCAAAGTGAAAAGAAGCTACGGCTCTTAGGTGAGAGCACAGCTATCAAACTGCATTTCCAAGCATTTACAATAGCTGCTAAATGTTCTCACACACACACACACACACACACACACACACACACACACACACACACACACACACACACACACACACACAACCGATGGTTACTACTTAAAAACATGTATGATAAAATGCTTAAGTTATTGGTGCTATACAACAAACTTCTTTATTGATCACCACTCTGCCTAGATCAGCAAGTGTTTGTCATCACTCTTTCTTTTTATTAAGTTCTTCAAATATTTGCCAGTATCATAAGCAAGTGAATCTTTTGGACCTATTTCAGACTAATTAACAAAGTCTTTCACCTCAGAAGATAGCTTCACACACACACACAAACTATTACTCACCAGAACGTCCTTGAAGTGAAACCAACATCCTCCCGCTCGACCAACATAATGTGTACATCCTCCTCACCAACCCGACCCAGAACGTCCTTGAAGACAAGTCCAACATAACGTGTACATCCTCCCGCTCGAAATGCATTTGAACTGGCGGCCGGAAATACATGTGCGGTGCGTGGTGAGCTCCATTCCGACTGGCTGCCCTGATGCGCTGACGTCATCGTGCAGTAAAGTGCGAAAAAACAAAAAAGTGAACATTTCAAAAGCTACCCCCCTTCTAAATAAGTTGTACTGAATTCAGTACAGTGTGTATGCCTCCCGACGTCCCTGGTTGGAGGGATAGGTTCCTGACCCAGAGACTCCCCAGACTCTGGAATAGATTGCCCATACATGTCAAGCAGAGTGCCTCTTTGGACCTCTTCAAGAGGAACCTTGACGATTGGATGGGAGAAAGGAAATTCACCCCAGGGATCACGTCAATCGCCCTGCTAGACAGGGGTCCAGGAAAGTAAATAATGTGGGAAGAAATATTCAGGGAATTGTTATGGCTAGGCTTGTATAGGCCCTAGGGCTGATAGCCTAGTACTAACCTATGAACCTATGAACCTATGAACCACCTTCAACAATCTCCCCCAAACAACCCTCAAAAGTTCTGGTCAAGCATTAATAAACTTCTCCAACCAGGACATACCAAAACTCCAGCCCCATCTTCTATTTCCAACAATAATCCTCTACTAATAGCTGATGTCTTCAACAATTACTTCACAGAAACTATTATAACTCTTGCAAAGACACTACCTCCCACACCCCCCAACCCTTTCCAAAACACTAGCAGCCCAGTGCCCTCCTTCCATATACAACCCGTACCAACATCCTATATCTGTAAACTTCTTCAGAAGCTCAAACCCTGTACCCCTTCTGCAGACCACTTACCACCTGAATACCTCCAAATGGCAGCCAGTCATTGCATACCCAATATCCATCCTTATTAACAGAACAATCACAGAAAGTAACATCCCATTCATATGGAAAGTCTCTCACATTATTCCATTACATAAAGGAGGCAAATCCACTGATATCTCTAATTTCTGACCAATTACACTACTCTCCCCACTGGCCAAAATAATGGAAAAATGTATTCACCACCAACTACTTCAACATATGCTCCAAAATAATCTACTGACCAACTGCCGGCATGGCTTCAGACCCTTTCATAGCACAACTACTGCCTTGCTAACCTTCACTGACTGTATAAACAGGAATTGAAATAACAACTCCCTGTCTTCTGCACTATTCATTGACCTATCAAAAGCATTTGATATGGTTAACCATGACTTACTAATCAGTGAGCTAAAAGCCCAATCTCTTGACCCACAAGCAATACGTTGGTTTACATCCTATCTAGAAAATAGACAACATGCAGTACTCTGGGACAACAATCTCTCCTCACCTATTCCCGTAAACATTGGAGTCCCTCAAGGCTCTATTCTAGGCCCTCTTTTATTTTCCATTTTTACTAATAATCTCAACACTATTTTTCCTAAAGCCACCTGCATACAATACGCCGATGACTCAACTTTAATATGTACAGCTAAGTCATCAACCTCCCTTCAGACCTTGACTCAAACAGTATTTAACACTGTAGAAACATGGTTTACCCACCATTGTCTCCTCCTAAATCCAAAAAAAAAACAAATTACTGCTTTTCTCTCCCACCCAAAAATCACCAGAAATCAACTTTACAATTACCTCTAATGATGGGACTACTATTACCCCAGATACTAACACACATCTCCTGGGCATAACCATAGATAATAAACTCAGCTACAATGACCATATCAATAACTCCATCCAAACTGTTAATAAAAAACTGGGCTCCCTGTACATAACCATAGATAATAAACTCAGCTACGATGACCATATCAATAACTCCATCCAAACTGTTAATAAAAAACTAGGCTCCCTGTATAGACTCAGACCCTACCTCACACCACTAGCGAGAACCTCTATTGCCCAAACTCACCTCATTTCTACCCTTTTCTATGCTTCTGCTATATACACCAACCTATCAAAATACAACATAAACAAACTAGAAACTAGCTATAACAACATAGCCAGATTTGCCACAGGGAACCCTTTCAGAACCCACCACTGCTACAACCTCAAACAACTAGGATGGTCAGAGCTACAAAACCAACTACTGTATAATCAACTTGTGATCACACAAAAAATTCTTCATCACCCAAATAGCACCCCAATCCTCACTAACCTGATCACCCCATATAAAAATCTTTCAACATTTCGCTCTGCAAACAAGCTACTAATTTCTAATATCAAATCTAACAATAAAGCGGGGGACTCACTATTTACCAATATTGTGGGCAAAATCTGGAATAACCTTTCTATTACACTCACATCTCACTCATCAACATCTCTCTTCAAGAAACACCTAAAAGAACATCAGCAACTACTCTAGCTCTGTCCCTGTTCGAAACCAGACTGAACCATAGTTCATTCCCCTTTTTCTTCTCCTTGCTCTACCCCTATCTTCCCTGCTATGACCTCTTTGTAACTAAACTCCTCAGAAGTCACCTGACACTAGCTAGTGCTTTGTTTGTTCTTTCTTCTTTCATATATTTCCTTCATTCTCTTTCTTCTTTCTACCCCATATGTCTCAATAACTCTGAACCCTTGTATTCTCCTACACTTGTGCCAGTTCTAAACTTTCCCTTGCCTCTATACTTATTTCTTAAACATAAGTCTCATTTTTTATATCTTTTCTCTATCCAAATATTGTTAATCTTCTCATGTGTAGTAATTCATAGAAATATGCTTTTTAAGTATTGAACTTTTAACTATTGTAGACTTGTTTTATGTATTGTATTTTAACTATTGTTTTTATGTAAATTTTACTTAACTTTGGAGCTTATCTCCCTGGGTCTCTACTGAAAAAGGACATGTATCCAGCTAGACTAGCCCAGTCAACAAATGTAAAATAAAATAAAATAAAAATAAACAAATAAAGCTGCTTGAACAGAACCCACGGTGACTCTTCTATTGTATCCAGAATGGCAGAGCAACACATCTCTACACATTTGCAGTGTTACATTCATTAAAGTCTATGGATGCACCTCATACTCTTCCTACATGGATGCTATTGAAGCTAGAGTTTGCATACAGCGGATGCCAAAGTATTTGCCAGAAGAGTAAATCTAGTTTGGTGCCTTATATGCCACATCAAAGGCATAGCTAGGATGGGACAAAGGGGGCAGTCACCTTGTGCACAAGGTATCAGTGGCCTCAATGGGAGATAGAAATTGAATGGTAGTGCAGTATAGTGGTCTATGCTGACTAGCGACAGTACTGCTTTTGTGATCATAGTGAAGCACTTTAGTGCACCATGTGTGGTATTTAAACTGTGTGAAAGCCACTTGTTACATTTGTAGCAAGTTACTTACTACAGTTTAAAGTAAGGATCTGATTTTTTTTTTGCTCCTCAACTTTGAGCTGAAGAAACTGGAGACTTTTTTTTCTTAGCCCTCATTTCTTTAGTTGGGGGGGCACGATTTCTGGAAACTACACAGGGCAACAGAAAAACCAGCTACAGCTCTGCACCACATGATGTGATGAAAAGGTAGGAAATATAATATTAGTAACTATCTTTAAAATGTGTCTAAAATAAATTGTTTTTAATCTGGTAATCTAGAAAGTATAGACATCTCACATGACCATTTTTCAACAACAATCCTTTCATCAGAAGTAAAAACATCTCATGGAATCAAGCAGATGTTCAGATACCAATATACAATATAGCATAGTTACGCAACAGGCAGTCAGCATTACATTAAATTACTTTACTAAGATAAAAATGATTTCATGCTGCCTTACAATGCACTACTACTTTAATTAGGAACTACAGTTTCTGTTTAGTAATACTACATTCTTTGACATTATTTTGTTTTCAAACTTTTCAGTCTCATAACACAATAGTGTTTTATACTTCTGTCATTGCTGGCTGTTAAAGTGCTGACAAATATTTCTAAAGTGGTGAGTAAAGTATAACAGCAATGAACAAATTTAAACTATTGCTTTTCTAATAGAACACTACACTGATCATTAGGAAACCAGGATTGTTTGTTTGTTATTTTATATTCATCTTCTTCAAGTTTCTTTGCAAAAAAGTCTTGGCAGCCAGAGGAGCAAAATAATATTTTTGAACTCTTCTTTGAAGTTTTGGTTGAAAATCCCGTATATTATGCCATTTAAGCAGCTGTTAAAAAATGCAGCATAGTAGCTTGTGACAAACAACCAATTGGGAATTCTAGGAGCCTTCCTGGGAGAATTTAAGGCTATGACCAGACTATTTATGTGAAAAGGGGACCAGCAAACTGCAAAGAATACAAAAACTATAAACATGGCCAGAAAATTCTTGATTTCAGCTGATTTCAGCTTCTGTTTCCCATCTTTCCTGAACCAATATTTAACTTTAATGACCAGAGTCCAGATCTTCACATAACAGAAAATTATAATAGTCATAGGTGCTATGTAATGAATTAGGGCCACTGTGATATTAGTGGTTAGATTAACAGACTGTACAAACCCACATGCGTATATCTGTTCTTCATAGCGCAAGGCACCAAGTGTGGCAACTAGAAGGAATGCAATGATAGCCATTGTCCACACAAAGCATAGCCAGAGGACAATGGTCTGTTTGCTGTATATTTTTTCATACTTGTTGCTGTGACAAATGTAGAAGTACCGATTGATTGCAATTGCCATGATGTTGTAGACAGAGGCCAACAAACTAAAGACCATGATGCACTCAATGATCTGACATTGGATATCTCCCATCGTCCAGCCATCTTTAAGAACTGCCACAATAAAAAGTGGATATGGATAGAATACAACCAGTAAATCAGCAATTGATATTCTGACGACAAATATGTTACCTAGGCAGACATAGAAAATGCAGCATTAATCAGAAAAGTGTAAAATACAAAAAGACCAGTGTATTAAAGTGCACAAACTGATATATGAGACATCAGTACTTATCTGTAAACTAAATACCAAATGTTTTAGCTTATTTACAAAGAACAACCAGACTAAAGTTCAGCAATGTGTTCTTCTGTGTGGTGTATATGGGTGGTCCTTCTACACATATTGGGCTAATTATATTACAGTACTTGGAATTAATTACCTGAATGTAGCTAGCATCTTCTTAAGCTATAGAACTGAGCTATATTAAAATATAAACCAAACACATTGCAGGAATGCCCCCCCCCCCCCGAATATATCTGCATTTGTCTTTGGGATACGTATTTACCATGTTCAAGCTAAGTATGAAATGAAAGACGAATATTTATTTCCTATAAAAGTGAAGTAATATTAGCTAAGATGTCTATGGAGAAAATTTAGATTTGTTGCAAAATAAGCCAATAAACTTTTTCAAGAAAGTATAGGTGGCTGTGGAGATGGGCATTGCTTTGTCTCCTCTGCATGAATGCCTTCTTTGCAACTCCTGAATTTTTAACTATTCCAATGTAGGAAATTAGATGCAAAAGTGACATCAAGTGGATATTAGTCTGTGAAGCAAAGAACCTACATTATTAACACTTATCTTAAAGTTTTCATATGAGCACTTTACCATTTTCTTTAAAATCTCTCTGATAGTGAATGCTCAGCACCAAGCAGGGAACTAAACTTGTGGCCTCAGGTCTCAGCTGAGAACAATCTGATTATGCAACTATGCTTTGACTTTGGTAGCTGCCATATCATTAGCGTCATAAGAAAATAGTGTTACTGCAATATGATGTAACTCTGAAGAGTGACTATAACTGACAATCGTGACAGGGTAACAGAAATGGCTGAATCACTGTCTACATCACTTGACCATCAGGCCATAACACTGCTACATTTAAACCAGTTTGTTAGGGATACTCTTAGAAATATTTTTAGTTTATTTTGTCTAAATATTAACTGGGTGGGTGGATCAGTGCAAAGACTGCTTTCAACACAACCTGGGCCAAGAGACAATCATCATCATCATCACTTATCAAAATAACCCCCCATTTTCCCATTTTCTACATGGGGTCAGGGTGTCATGTCAACTGTCTTCATGCCTCTTGATTTAATGACACTCTCCTGGCTTCTTCAGCACCCATGCCTGACTGTTGCAGATCTTCTCCCATGTAATCCATCCACCTCTTTTGTGGGATACCCTAATTTCTTGTTGTCTTCTTCCTGTCTGTCCCAAATCTTCTTCACCAGATTGTCTTCTGCTTTTCTGCATATATGCCTGAACCACTGTAATCTGTTCTCTTTGACTTTTTCTGTCAGTGGAGCTACTTTGGCTTCTGCTCTTATGTCCTCATTTTGTCATCTGTCCCACAGTGTGCATCCTACCACCCGTCTCAGGCACTTCATCTCAATCAACTCTAGCTTGTGCCTTTACTGCCCAGGTTTCTGTAAAATACAGGAGTACTGGTTGCAATATTGTTTTGTACATCTTATATTTCAGCTTCTTTGACATTCTTCTGTCATACACTACACCTGACATTCTGTGCCATTTGGCTGCAGCCTCCCTGCTTTTAGCTGTAGCCAAGAGACAATAACAACTTTCTAAAACAACAGGCAGTAGCAACTTTTCAAATCAACATTTACAAACAATACCTTCTGAATTACTTTTCAAACCAACTTTATATTTAGATCACATATGTAATATTTATAGTTCAGTAGCTACTATAGTTGCAGTTATGTATGAATGCTATTCACACAAATCAGTGTATTCCATACAAAGAGAGTTGCAATAATATAGTTCAATAACTGATATAGTTAAGCATTTGCACAAATGTTATTACACATCATTGCATTATATACATGGATATTAGCACTATTTATTTCCACATTAACACTAGTTTCATACCATTCACCATTCATCACCGTGGTTGCATGTTGATGAGCATATTGCCATTTTTAGTAAGGTATCTTAGGCACCAATTTCCTAAATCTAACTGGAATTCCTGCAACAAACTGCCTTTATATTTGCCAGAAAGATGTTCTTTCAGGATCTTTCAAAAGAGAGTGTTTGCTAGATTTTTGTATTTTATTTGGTTGACCACTGTATTATACAGGGGAAGTTTTGCAGATGGCTCTTTATGTTGTTGCAATGGCATTTGGGGCAGTCTTTGTTCTATTATTGTGTCTTAACTTCTTATTTATTTATTTTATTTTACATTTGTTGACTGGGGGTGTCTGGCTGAGCTATTGCCCTTTTTTCAGTGAAAGTCCTGTCAGTTTTTATGACATGTATTTTTTATTCTGAATTGGATATTTGGGCTGAATTGGTGGTTTTCATTTGTTATATAGTAAATAAAAGGGGACTGTGGTGGTGGTGCTGCGGTAGCGTTGTCGCCTCACAATAAGACGTTGTCCTGTTCGATTCTCAGCTAAAGCGTCTTCTGTGTGGAGACATGCATGAATGGGCGTACCTTCGTTGAAGGTTGTGCATCAGAGCTGGCAATTTGGCAAGTAAAAATCTACTGCCAATCATTAGTGGACCGGAGTTCCGCTGTGGCGACCCCCCTAACTGGGAAAAGCCGAAAGACACAACAACAACATATAGTAAATAAAAGAATATGAACATTTTGTTTTCAGCTGTTTGAAAGACAGCAATATTTTATTGGAAATTAAGATAGATTAGTGGTAGACCCAGCACAACACATGCAGTGATGATGTGTTCAACTATTGATAGGGTTGCCACCTTTTCAAATGCCCACTTGTTAAAAGTTGTTTTTTTTCCTGGAGGAACTGAGTTTAATTTACTTTTGGAACCTGGGTAAACATGTTAATTGCTTTTTTTTTACTGTGTGTTTTCAAGGAAACTATTTTTTTTATATTTACCTGATTAAACAATTATTCATAGCAGTGCTATATATACCCCTTGGCCAAAACATCCCTATTCTCGAAAATTTTCTATCCTGGACCACCCATAATATATCTCAAGAAACTATCATTCTTGGGGACACCAACATCAATTGGTAAACTTTAATTTCAAACTCCCCTAACAATAGTATTTATCTGTATAATACACCCAGCTCATTACAAACCCTACTTGAGTACAAAACAACCAACCAGACTCTACCTTGGACTGGATCTTAGTTTCAGATCCACATAAATATTCCAATACCAGTACCCTCCCAGATATTTTAAGAGATCACTCACCTGCTTTTACATATAGAACCCACACTCAAGTTTCCAAATCCCATTCTTGCAAAACATCTAGAAACTTAACCAATTTCTCCAAAACATCTTTCATTAACTCACTAAAAGCCTCAAACTGGAACCCACTTAAAATACTACCTCTCGAAGAAGCTGTAAATTATTTTAAAAAGACTTTTCTTGACACCCTCAATACTATAGCCCCCATTTGGTATAAAAGAACAAAACTTACCCCGGGATTCATGAACCTTGCGCCAGGCGCACGCATGGCGTAGGCGCCACAATGCCAGACATGGCCGCCGAGCGATTCAGGTACGATCCAAACCCACGCATCAGCGCATACGCCGGAGTTGCGCGCCCGGCGTAGGTATGTTAAATACCCCATGTGCGGTGTTGCACCATGCAAATGAAGGTAAGTAGCGATTCACGGCGGCGCTGGCGTAGCATAACAGCACGGCAATGTAAACCAAAAACGGTTTCCATATATCCAAACATGACATAGGAGTAACGGAAGGCTGCCAACGTCATGTGTCATAGTGGTGCAACATGGCAATGTGGAAAGAAATCGAGAATGTCAAAGGAAAACCTGCAGAAAATGTAAATAACGACATAAATGTCATGTACGCAGAAACCACATCAGAACCCCAGGACATGTCCGCGGAAGGTGAGGAACAATGAAGTAATATGACAATGCCATAAAAGAGCAGTATAAGACACATCAGCATCACAGCCACAATACACCATAGTATGAATGGAAAGCCACAACCACAGCCCAAGGGTTGCCAAGGAGTGGCGTCGGTGTCTGGCGCCGTAACCATGTATTAGTAGTCAATGCCATGCAAATGAGGCAGATAATACTGAATCGCAAAACCCCCGCCGGCGTAAGGCTGCCCCAAACGGCGCAGCGGTAAAACACCGAGGAGTGGCGTAGAGGGAACACCTGTCAATCGCAGAGGGGTGTGCCGCTGTAGGAGGAAGCACATTGGAGCCCAGCAAACCTGGGCTGTACAATGCACATCACAGCATCAGGACCGGCGGTGAGGAAATAGATGCGGTGAGAGATACAATGCGCCGCACAGATGCATGTGCACGAGGAGGACTACGCTCCCCAAACCAGTCATGTGACGGCCGCCTCGTCAACAACCATGGATACAGGAAGGTGATGCGGAGAATATGAGGAAATGCGGAAGCAGTGTAATTGGAGTCGTAATGAGCAATTAACACCAATCAACTGATGGAGGGCAATCGGTGGCAGCTGACAACTCTGCATGCAGAAATCTGCAAAACGGGAAAGGGGAGGAATATGAATGCAAAGAAAGTAGTGGATGTTGCAGAAATGCAAAGAGCGAAGAACCGATAAAGCACAGCCAAGGAGAGAGTTAGCATAACGGTGGCGGCAAACAAAGTGCATGACTGTGCTGCAGGATGCACTCCCGTAAATAGTAGGTGCAACGTGCAGAAACAGTAAGTAAGGTGTAAAGCTAAACCAATGCAGGCAAGTGTAATGTAACACCAAAGGCAACAGCGTTGCAGTGCCAACGGTAAATCACGGTAGATAGCCCACAGATACGGCAGCAGAGACACACCCAATGACATCACCGGGTGTACAGCGGAACACTATAAAGTGGGAATGCACACAACACACAGCGCGAATTCCCAAACGCTGCCTTACGGCGTAAACACACGGGGAACTTTTAAAATGTATATGTTGGG
Source organism: Protopterus annectens (assembly GCF_019279795.1). Taxonomy (NCBI): domain Eukaryota; kingdom Metazoa; phylum Chordata; order Ceratodontiformes; family Protopteridae; genus Protopterus; species Protopterus annectens. Next base: position 301,915,431 of record NC_056741.1, on the reverse strand, counting down.
TGCTGCCGTGGCCGTGATGCATCAGCATGTGTTAGAGACAGACGGAGTTGCGGAGGAGGGTGCCGACAACTACCGGAGGCCTCAGAGGAGAAGGAGAGTGTTCAGACCAAGGGTGACCTACCAGGGGCTGCAAGACCTGGAGATAGTAGAGCGTTACAGGGTGGACAGGGACACGTTACAGCAAATAGTGGAGCTGTGCCGCCAAGCCTGAGAACAAGAGACATCAGAGGGAGCCCATCCCAGTGGACACAAAGGTATGTGTAAGCTTGCGAATACTGGCAACAGGTACCTTTCAAAGGCCAACCGGGATATAATGGGCATCTCACAGGCATCAGCATCCAGGGTACTACACCAGTTTCTGGATGCCATGTTACGACATGCCCATGAGTATATATACTTCCCCAGATCTCAGGAGGAGTTGGCTAGCAATATGCCACTTCCACCGTGGTGGCACAATACCCGGAGGTACTGGGTGCGATAGACTGTACGCACATAGAAATAAAGTCACCACCCGTGAGCAGGGTAGACGCTACATAAACCGCAAGGGATTCCTCCATCAATTGCCAGGTCGCGGTGCAATGCGCAGGGCATTATCATGGATGTGTGTGCTGGCAGCCCCGAAGCTACCACGACTCCCATATCTGGCATGCCTCACAGCTGTATCAGGTATTCGCCAGGGGACATCACACAAGGTCACCTTGTGGGGGATGCTGGCTACGCATTGGAGCCGTGGATGATGACACCCATCAGAAATGCACACACACACATGCAAGAACGCCATAATGAGGCACACGCACAAACCAGAATAATCATAGAGCGTGTGTTTGGGATGTTGAAATCACGGTTCCGGTGCTTGGATACATCTGGTGGAGCCTTGCAGTACTCTCCAGGCACATGTGCCCACATATTCATAGTATGTGCTATGCTACATAATATGATCCTGCGGAAACAGCTGCCGCAGGGACATAATGGTGTAGGGCCACCAAGCCCGCCACAACTGCCAAGGCAAGCACAGGCACAGGGCGCTCAGCGCCATGAACACACTGTGCCAGCCCCAGTAGGCAGACGGAGGCGCACCCAATATGCCTATGCCTTGGCAAAGAGGGAACGATAGCACATACTCTGACAGCGAGGCCCCATGGACTGACACCTCCCTACCTGCACACACAGTGAAATGGACGGCACACAAACATGTCCGCCCGTAATGTGTACTGTATGGGCGGTCCCATGTGTGACTCCAACATAGGTAGCACCCAAACACTGCACAACCAACAGCCAGCGGAGCATGGAACGGCAACACCTCAACCGACGCTGGTCCGACAGCAGACGGCGAGCCGTATGCTGCCACGCTCGGCGCAAGGTGTCTACATATGTACATATGTGCATACACAAATATGGATATAGATATCATTACACACGAGAAATATATGTACACATACACAGAGATAAAGTACAACAAGTTCAACAGGGAATCACAGGGATGCAAGGTCACAGATGCAGTAAGATGCGAACTCTCAACATAGTAAACATACTGAACGACAACCCGACTATCCGGGAGGGTGGACAGAGCAGGGAACGCCACCCATGGAAAGGTCTACCCACCTAAATGCATATTCGCCATTCGATGATCGCCAGGCCACGATACAGTAACAGGACATGTGCGTGTAATATTCTTAGGATATGAGGGCGGAGGTAGACACCGCCGCCGGCGATGTGGTCAACGTAGGTAGTGTGTGCAACCGTCCCTGCGAAAGCGGAAGTATGTGTATGTGTGAGGTGAGGGTGTCGTGTGTTCCGCTGTGCCACTGTAATGTGTGTGACACTGTAAAATGTGTATGTAGGTGACATGTGACAGGCGGAGTGGAATAACATGTGTAGGCATACAGTATAGGAACCACAGGCGTATGGATAGCAGTACCCACAAAGTAGTACTGAGAGCTCCTCACTGGCTAGGCGCGTGGCGACGTAAAAGGATGCAAATGGAAAATGTCCCAGAATGTACCACAGGAGTATAGCCAACATGACATGCAAAGGACGCATGTACAAACCATCACCGGATGTATGGCGCCGACATGTTAATTCCAATACGATATATCGGCAACGTTACGCAGCAATAGTTATGTACCGCGGAAATACGCATGTGCTACCCCGGCACCGATCGTGGACACGTATCGTCCCGTAAACACCGCTGTGTGTTCTACGAGTGTTAAACAAGCAATCGCCACCCGAATAGGTGGTAACCGGTAGCATACAGGCCGTCCCAACTACAGGACCACAATGACCGTAAATATCCGTGACAAAATGCCAAGGGATAGTCGGCACCTACGAACAGCTGCAGATATACTACCGATGTGACGGAGGAATATATGCAGGAAGCACACAAGCAAGCGGTACCGACAGCAGACGACATCAACAAAACCTACACTCCTAGAACAACAGACAGGTAACTTGTAACTCCCCAGGCAGGGATGGAGCACACACAGAAGCATACCGTATGTACAAATGCAAGGCCCACACCCCGCACTGCCACCCACAGCCGCCGATATACCCCATCGCACATATCAAAGGGATACAATCCGAAATAGCAGCAAAAACATACAGGCAGTTAATGACAGCGGCATACCCGCAACATCCCGCGTGGGAAACACTATCAGCAGCGGATGCATACCTGCATCCGTTGTGTACAGGAATACAAGAGCTATGTTACACATCAGAATGCAATACGCCATCGACAGACGCCGGCAGGACACGGACACCCACATGTGGAACATAATACCATACCCAACACACACAATCCAAGGCAAACACCACAGCCAAATGTACGTGACGCGACACATAGCGGTTGTAGTCACACATAATATAACACAATACATACCATCCCCACGAAGGTAGTGCAGATAACCAACGCCCAGACGATGAATGAACCATGGCCTAGTTCCGACGAGTACCGCATTTAATGGAGGAGATGCACAGGTGATATGCGCATAAGTACACACCGAGGAACAGCTATTGGTGTGATGAACCCACATGCTGCAGGTGACGACGGATATAAGGAAGACTCCCAGGATAGTCAAACTGTATGTTCATACCGAACAAAGACGTTATTCCTACAAGAGCCGATCACTTGTCAGTAGCGAGACACAAACGGAATACGGAAAGCAATACAGGAAAGGTATGTAGAACCCACGAGATGTACTGGTGTGTAACGATGATATGTATGACGAATCGGCACTGTATGTGAACGGTGTTTGTCAGTAAAGATACCTGTCCATAAAGGAGAGAGTGGTGAAAGGTGGTTATGTAGTGTTAACCTGCTGAGTATACCAACCACTGTGGACACCGTGTGCACAGCAGTGGGACATCATGTACACAGCTGGGATAGGCCAAGGGGTGCCATCGTGATTCAAAACACAGAACAATGCCACCACCCACGCTGATGCTGGCAGTGGATGTCCAACAATGAAGTGCCACAGCAGGGGATAGGACATGCATGTATAGTGTCACAGCACACATGTGTATGGGCAGATATTGTCGATGTCATACGTAATGTGTGCACGACGTGCACGTATGCCTCGCAGTAGGGGTGACCATGTCAAGTATGTATAATGTAAAGCTATCATGATGGATACGCTCAGACATCATACACAGTATCACAGGCATAGCATGCATGATGGACGTATGGCCTAGTGTTATGTACATTAACAGGATATGTATGGCCTGCAGATATGGGACAGAGCAGTAGCAGAATAGCCACCCAAAATGGAAGGAACATCAAGTAACCATGTCCAAGCTATCTGTAGCAGGTGCAATGTGTGCATCAATGATGTCTGGCAGGTCCATGTGTAAACACATGTGCAATGTACACAGTCGTGCCACCCCCCCATGGTACTGTCCACTGGACAGCAAAGGTGGATGTCAACTGCATGTCTACACAGTACTGCTGTCGTGGTGGTCCCATGTGTATGTGTCACCCTATCAGCAAGGGAGCTATCACATGACCAGTGCCACAGTGTGTCCCTGTGGGATGTGCACAGGACCCATGTTCTACAGCATGGTGTGTGTCCAGTCTGTGTAGGTAAACAGAAGCCCAGGCTAAGCAATGTGGCTTGTGTGCACATATGCATGACTGCTTCATTCACCCTGCCCACTGCAAACGCCATGTAGGAGTACTACATGCATCAGTAATGCGGAGGACATGGCCCATGGCAGAGTACATGACACCACTGTGTAAGTGGTATGCAGATGAGTACAGATGTGTTCCCGTCTGCCATCTGCATATGTAAACTGTCTGAGCCTGGTATACATCGCGGCATGACTATACTGTGACATGGAAAGTTGTAGCCATTGTGGAAGGCACACCACGAATGTGTTATAGTAACCCTGCCCGTGTGTAGATGTGTGTATGGCACAAGTACAAAGGCTACCAATGTCCCAGCAACACACATAGTCCAGATATGTGTGGCCCTGCAGATGTGTACCCACGCCACAGTGGAATATGGCAACCACAGCACCATGTGGGGCATGTGTGTGTACAGCAACCATGTGCAATGTGATATGCATGTATAGGGACAGTATCCACGTGATACCCAGTGGAGGACTGTTGCTATGCAAAGGTGATGTGTATGCACCATCTGTGATGTATCTGACACAATGACATCTACACGATATATCTGCCACACCGACACCTGTATGGTTGTTAGCAGTATGAGCTGGTGGAGCTAGAATGCTGCCAGGTATGTAGATGTGGGACATGTAGACATGGACATTACTCCGTGACAGCATGTTGTGTATGTAAGCAAATAGTGAACATGAGGGGACACATGACTGAGGACTGTGTAATGCCACATGTACCTTACATGTCGTAGGTAGCATGATATGCTTGCACCACTGTGTGACATGTCCAGGAGTCACATAGCCTAACATCCCGAGACACAGGGTATGATGTGATGGTGGATGTGTACATTGCCAATACCAGAATGTGGAATGGCGCTGAAGGGCAATGTGGGGATAATGTCTGATCTGTTACCCTCTGTACTACACCAACCACCCATGCAATGGTATGACAGGTGGCCATCATGTGGATGTGGTGTGCTGTGGCACACAGACGCCCAACAAGGGTGCCAGTAAAGGCATGGAAGTCGTCAATGAGTGTGTGAAGCATGTATGTCAGGATGTGCCCCAGTGCCATACTGAATGGTGCAGTCATGTATGTATGAATGCAGTCCCACACGTGCAATGCACAACCACCCATGTGTAGTGTGATAGATGCGGTGGTGTGGTGGTCAAGGTACACAATGTCCATGAATGTGCTAGCAGTTAATTCAGTGGGCTGCTGCAGAGACACATAACAACCAGTTTGGCGGGATAGAACAGCTATGGAGATTGAGGTGACATCGACAGTGTCCGAGGACATAATGTGTGCATGGCAGTACCATGTATGTGTCCACAGGGACAATGTGATGTCCATGTATGGATTGGAGCCCTGTAGTGAGTGAGAGTGTATATTATAGGTAGGTATCCCATTGTCCGGCATGTTGCAAACAACATCTCTGTCGGCAATGCCTGGGTGACTGTCATATGCTACATTGAATGTGGATGTAGCCAAACAACACAGACATAACACCACACTGCGTGAGGGCCCACACTGCAAAGTATGGTGGTCATGTGTAGGTAGCTAGCTGTGGAGTATGTGATGGACCACGAGGACACACCATGACTGTCAAGTGATGCACCACACACATTTGAACATACTCACCGTGCAACAGCCTGCACATGCGCCCATACAGCACATGTGCATGGAACATGCATACCACCGTGGCATCTGTGAAAAGGCCAGCACCACCATGCCTCTGCGTGGAATAGCATGGTCCCTACCAGTGCGTACATGTAGCGGAAGTGCATTGTGATATGTGTCAGCATAGTCATGTATACTGTCCGCCTGCCGGGTGCCATGCCATTAACAAACCCCGAGAGCAGATGTTGGTAGTACCGGCTGTTGAGCACATGTACCATGTATGCTGCAATGGGTGTGTGTCCAGGGTGTGGCTAGCAGGGCCGCAAAGCATATATGTCCATCAACCAGAGGGGGGATGTCTGTAGGTATAGCACACAGACACATGGAGGTATGGTGCATGCCAAGGGTAGTGTAGGTATGGTATGTCTTGTTTAAAGTGTCACCCAGCTATGTGTAGTGCATGGCCAAGCATGTGTGGGTACATGGGAGTCCATACTAGGGAAGTGTGTGTTGCTGTCAGCACATGGCAGTAGCAACTGTCCGAGGTGCAATGTACAGTATGATAACACAGCCAGCATGTAACCTGTGGTGTACAGTGTACTCACCGTCACGTGTCACAATGTGTCTAGCGGTCACAAACATGGGTATCCGAACATGGAGTACCTATGATGCATTTGTCTTAACATACAGTATGTGTGTAAATCACTGTGTGATGTGGGATCCACTCACCTGAGTGTGTTGCAGGCCAGGTATGTGCCTGGGAGGTATGATCTGTGTACAATCTGGACCGGCAGGTGTGCTCTGTAGAGCATGGAGGCAGGTCCCAGGCACTGCAGATCAATGTCAGGCATGCCTTACTGTGTGTGCAGTGCATGTCTACAGCACAGTGGGGGGTGCAAGCATTGTCACACATCACTGCATGCCGTGCCTGCCTGTGACAGCCCTGCTGGCGACAGACATGTGACACTGCTGCAGAGGCAGCATAGCATGTGAAGATGGTCATGTGGGCCCCACACCCTAGGCAGATGTCTGCAGGTCATGTGTGCCACAGTACTGTGGTCGACCATGACTGTCATACTGGATCAATAACACATGCCTGCACAAGTACAGTATGATCATAGTCAACAGTTGCAGTGACAGAGTAGGCAAATGTACAGTATCTCTGTGTGCAGACCACTGCCTAATGTACACACGGCTAGACACACACCCAGAGGGTGAATACACCATTGAGCCATCAGATGTCCCATTCCACGTAGCCTGTACAATGTCATCACAGGGTGGTCACAATAGCATGTGGTAAGACAGACATGTTGTGCCAGGTGATGTGTCATGTGTGCATATGTTGACTTGCACAGCCGTTCACATGTCTGCAACATACCGGTGCATGATGCATACTGTTACATGATGTGTGGAACTGCACTGTGACACACAACAGGGACATCTGCACAGGTGTGTTGTGAATGGTGTAACCCATGTTCACACAGGATACACACTGCCGCTGTTGGCAGCCATGCTGGTGGCTACCAGTGGTGCATGCAGTGGTCATACAGACATACTGCATACAGTGTTCATGCAGGGATGTCCATCCTTGTGGATGATGTGTTGCTATGTGAAGGTAGGTGTGTGTTGTGAATGTTACACATCCAGATGACACCATCTGGTGCAGTCATGGACGCCGACAGCATCACACACATCCACAGCAGTCAGAACCCTGTCCTGAGAATGTGTGTCAGTCACCCTCGTACTGTGTGACATATGTGCACATGGCAGAACACCTCCCACTGTCATCTATGATGGCTATGTGATGGCTGGAATGTGCCGTGATAATGTACAATGCTGGTAGTCCAATGAAGTACGTGGAATCAGACACAGTACGCCATGGCTGCCATGTAAACCATGCACAACAATGACTGTCTGACAGACACAGACAATGCGTTGACATGTTGAACATGTGCACATGAGAACTCCCAATGAGGTATGTTGCACATATCGATGTACAACTGTCATCTATGGCCATAGCATGGGTGCAGACGCACATACCCCACAGGCAGTACCACGTGATGCAGGTAGGGGGGCATTGCAGGTGCACATGTGACAGTTGCTGTACCGCCACATGTCCTGCATAGCCGTCATGTAGGGTTAGTAGCGGCATGTGACTGATGGACATGCCTGTACATTTGATCATGTCCCACAGGAGATGTGTTATGTGTGTACAACATGTGATGTGCCAACATCAAGCTGTGCAGTGTATGGCCGCCGGTTTACCTGTATGACTTGTTCTGCGATGGGTGCAAAGGCACATAGTACTGCATTGCACGCCCACAAGCCCCACACAGGTGCATAGCCTGAACATACAATACAAAGAGGGTGTGGGATGATAGCAACCCACAAGAGGAGATGGGTACGGGTGGCAACCCACTACCACATCCGTGGGTATGGTGTGCATGTGTATGACACATTAGCACCTGAGAAGCTAGCAGTACAGCAGTACAGGGTTGCATGCATATATGTTCAACAATAGCCCTGTGTGTCCCACCACAGGCCCGTGGATAGACAGACACCAACACAATGTGCAGATATGATATGTGCACAGCACATAAACGATGCCTACTGTAGAACAGGCATACTGTGTAGACATGTACACAGTACGTCTGCACCAGCCACACTCAAACACGTTATGTGCCGAACCACACCAATAGTCCAGGCCATGCCAAAGCTGGACGTGCATGCATCTGTGTATGTACGCCTGTGAATGTCTCCGGCGTAGCGGTATAGCTGTGTCACTGTTCTTGACAACATAATGAATGGGTTGTATGTGTGATGGGTGCGCCATATGTGTATGGTCAGATTGACGATACCATCAGTGCCCCTGCTATGTGAACATCCCTGTCCCCATACATGGATACGTATGCTGTGGCCAACATCATGCTTCCAGAGGGAGGGATGGCGGTGTGTACCGCGACAGCAGACATGGGGTGGGAGCAGGCACTGGATGTAGACATATGTGGTACCCACGACAGTCCAGGTAACCATCCATGTGCACGGGATAGCAGTGTGTGGCCACATACAGCACTGTGTAGATCAATATCGCAGCACATAGCACCTGTCAGGGTTACAGTGTATGCATGGGTGTGTGATACCTGCATGCACCAGACACACTCCACCAAGCAGCGTGCAGCCTACCTTGCATAAGGCCAGTGTCCACACCATGGTGATAGACATGTGTAATGTCCAAATACACATAGCAATGACATATGGAATGGACAGCCACCCTGCCATTATCATTACCCCCCAGGTGGATCACATCCCAGTGCCATGTATGTGGCATACCTCGCCATACCATGCAGCCCTGCCCAGCAAGGCTGCATGTGCTATCACAGTCCTACATGGTGCGATGGCCAAAAGGCACTGTCACTATCAACCATACACAGCAGTAATGTTACAGTGATGCACCCTGTGGTGTTACAGGTGCTGTGTGCTGCTGTGGACAATGTGCGTGTGTACATGCTATGCATGACCTTCCCTGCTAATGTGGCATGGTTACACATTGTCCCATGTGTATCACATGTGCAACACAGGTGAGCCGTGGAAAGTTGGCCAACACCCATACAGTGCTGTGTGGATGTACATGGCACAACACATGCATGTGCAGGTGTCCATGTGTATGTGTACAGTGCCACTGCTGATGTTCATAATGGCCACGTACGTGATGTCTATTGACATATAGACAGCATCCAGGTGAACAGTAGAACTGTTGTCACAAGGGGACCCGTGCCAACTGATATGGACACAGGTGTAGACAGGTACACATGTCCACAGCAGGCTAACATCAACATGGTGCGTGTACAGTGTGATGAGGTGACACACAGATATGTAATGACACCCACTGCTCAATGGTGTGACGGCAACACATTGGCTGTATCACTGCCATGATGCCTTGCAGAGATTACTGTGCAGATGTTGTACATGTCATAGCAATGTATTCCCAGCAGTATGCCAGAACAGAAGTGTAAATGTGACCTGCCACCATCGTTATGTCTTACAGATAATGCCACGTTCCCGGCTGCCTGCCTTTAGCCGACAAGAAGACGAGGTGATCATACCATTGCTACATGATAACTATGACATCTTATTTAGCCATGTGCCACTGCAGGCACAACAACGGGAGGAGATGTGGCAGGATATGCGCAGGAGGGTGAACAGCCTGGGCGGCCACAACCGCACATATCAACAGATCCGCAGGCACTGCACAGACCTAATCCAGCATGCGAGACAGCGTGCCGCTGCAATCGCCAGACAACAAGGTGGGACAGGTGGTGGGCCACCAACCCAGCCCCCACTCACAGCCACGGAGGAGCTGCTGGCCAGTCTGGGGACACCCATGGAACAACATGCTGAAACCCTCGTGTCCATCGTGGAGGTGGGTGTCTCCCAAACAATGAGCTCGGAGCTGCCTGGTAAGTCAGTGTTGCATGTTTGTATGACAAGCGATGTAGGAGTGGGTGTCATAGTACAATACATAATATAGCAACACATGCCAGGTATATGGCCACAGAGGATGCATACTACAGTATGCTATGTTGTGTATGCACACATGTGCAGAGCACATGCAAACACGCAGGTGCATGATGTGACATGCAGAATGCTTACTGTGGCGATAGTAATGGATAATGTGCATACCTTTGTGTCATCCCTATACAGGTACGTCTGGCGTGTCGCAAAGACAAGGGTCTGTCACAGGTAAGTCTGTTGCTAGTAAAAGGCATGATACGGTGTATTGATATTCCCCATGTGTCCAGGTATGACATGCACACCTGGGTGTGCCCCAGTCACGGTATACAGGTCGCACCATCCGACACACACACCACCCATGTACAGTAGATCCAACCGTTAGTATAGACTGGCATGACACCACATAACCCATTGGTGTGTTATGTGCAGTCAGCTATGCATACAATGGTGAAGGTGTTCCACAATGGCTGCATGTGTAGTATGCATTGGTATGCCTCTGCAGTATGAACACAGTACCACATAGCGAGCTGTGATCTGGCCAGAGCACAGGTGTTACCACTGTGACCTATGCCCCTGCATTGGGTGCACATGTTGTGACATGGCACATGACATGTCCCATGCATGTGGATGTCTGTCTGCAACAATGTCACACCATGACATGACCTATGCACGACATAGCAGACATCCACAATGTCTGCATAGCCGTAGGGAATGTGACACCTCAGACTAGTACGGTTGTATGTCACATGTGCCACCACAGGGCCATGTGCACGAGGTCCATCACACACAATTGTCGATGACCCAGACAAACAAGGCCATGGGTGATACCCACAGGCATGTTGCCACACAGTACATCCGCAGTGGGTAGTCACCGTTGCACCCTGTCCACACATAGTGGGCTCATCACTGTAGTGGACCCCCTGGACATCCGATGTGGTACACCAGTGAAATGGAATGACTGTCCCCAGCCAATAGAGGTGCCACCAGTGTCCACCATATACGTGCTGCTGTGCAGCTGAACTGGTTTCCAGACATGGCAATGTAATGCGTCCAGGTCACGCATTGCACAGAAACATACCGGTGTCCTGCTACCGTGCAGTGGCACAGTGCCCGTACTCCACACTGCACAGCTATGTATACAGCTCACACCAACCACACATGCACAGACATCCTTGTTACAGATGCACTGTATTTGTAGACTGTACACATAACACTGCACTGTGACATCCGTTGTGATGTGGTGCATGTGGTGGGACACCATTGACACATGTCCACATGATACTGCACATGTTTGCGGTGTACATGACATAGTGACGGCAGCCATGTGTACAGTTAACTCGCCCGTGGCCACACGGTGTATCACGGTGATGCATGCAAACTACCATGAATGTGTGTACTGCATGCCTACTAACACACACCTGCCTGTTGTAGTGTGCATTCCAGGGCAGTATGCATACTGCCACTATTAATGTCTGGGCTGCATTCACTGGGCTGTGGTGTGGGAATGCTGCATGCCACATGCAATATCACATGCATGATGTGTCTGCATGTGTGTGTGTCCACGTGTGTGTCAGCGTGTGTGTGTCTGCATGTGTGTGTGTGTGTGTGTGTGGCTGTGTGTGTGTCAGCATGTCTGTAATGTAACTTACGGTATGTCTCTGTATTGACAGGTGCTGTAGGTGCATTCCCTCCTGCGGTCCATCTGATGCTAGTGTCCCCACAGATACTAGTGGTGATGACCATGTGCATGAGGCACAGGCAGGGTCGTCACAGGCAGACACTGTGCCATTGGAGAACATCACACATACGTCCCTTTCATCCCCACACACGGTTCAGATGCCGACACATACCGCAACACCATTGCCCACAGATGACGGACAGTCAGCGTCTGTTGGCACCGAGCAGGAATGTGTGGTGGCTGCAGAAGGTGCGGGTACACATGACATTGCCAGTGTAATGACTGGTGGAGTGCCACACAGGCATGTGGCAGGTGCTGCTCGTAGGAGGGGCACTGCTAGACATACACCTGCCGTACAGGGTGCAACAGCTGGTATAACCAGACGCATGTTCCAGACTGTGATGGCGGCGCAGGCACGTGCCGAACGGCAGAACCAGGAAGGGCAGAGGCTGCAGAGGTCCGCAATCCGTTCCTTAAACGAGAACATCCAGTCATTGGCGAATGCCCAACAGCATCTTGCCGATGTTCTGGATAGGAGATTGGGTGAGATGGCTGGGATCCTCGACCGAGGCATGGCCATCCGTGAGCGTGAGCTGTCCGTGCAGGAACACCTGGTAGGGGTGAGGCATAGGGCACGTGGCCGTGGGCTAGTAACACCACCAAGTACAGGTCAACGTGTGCGTGCCACCACCCATGCCCACCCACACAGTGCTGGTAGCAGCAGCAGTGCAGCTGCTACTACACCGACCACACCAGGACACAGCAGGCCACGTGGACGTGGCCCTGGATGGCCCCGGCGTGGACACGTTTCCAGCGGACATGTGTCATCGGAGAGTGGCCACTCTATACCTCCACCCGGTAGTGCCCGTGCAACCCCAGGCAGGCACGGGTCACGTCGCCGCAGGCCGACACACTGAGCCGTACCACCTGCACTGTACAGTCTGGGGCTGCCAAGTATACCCCGTGTAGGCATCACAGATGACTGAACTGTGTACACACATACCCACACACAGCAAACACAACTGTAGGGCTCCACCACATCCACATGCATTCTGCACAGTCATGCCCAGTAAATGCACAGGCCCTTACACACACACATGATGTCATCCATTGGTACAGCCTATGCCTGTGGCACACATATTGCCCTGTGCATATGATGAAGTCTCTGCCACATAATCGTGAGCTACACCATTGGTGCACGGTTATGCAAACATATTCTGATGCACAGGGTGGACAACATAGTGAGAGGTGTATGTGATACCTGTGTCCGCATAGTATGTGATGTGTATGTTGTGGTGGCTGTGTATGGCAGGTGACAGGTGCGTATGTGATGTGGTTTGTGCACTGACATCATGCAGCAGATATACCATGTAGTGCAGGTGCAGCATTCATTGTTCTGTGTACACAGTATGCGTGTTGGTTACATGTGTAGCACCATATTGGTTCAGTTAACCCGTATGCCACTTATGGTGTACTTGCATGTGCCCACTGGGAGCACTGTTATCAGTTCCCCACGTGTAGTTGTGGTACCCACAGGCACATCTGGCAATAGCAGCATAGCACAGGTACCCGCAACCGGCATGGACCCCTACATAGGTACATAGGCGCACATGTACATACCAGGCTATGTGCCCTACGGCATGTGTAAACCTAGCAAGACTGTGTGTGGCTGCTAACACCCCTTAGGATGAGGGTACCACATCCATCAGTCTCCTGTCCCCTGTCCAGCACTGACACAGAGATGATGCCTGGTGCATACTCATGATCACACATCCACACGCCATGATTACTCCTGCACAAAGGCAGTCAGGGCCTCTGCTTCACATGGGCTGGCAATCCTCCCCATGTTGTAGGGTGTCTCTGGGCGTTGACCCTGTTCCCCCAGCACGTCCTAGTCATCTTCGTGGTGAGGTGTGTGTAAGTTGCTTCTGTGGCCGTGTTTGCCCGGAGCCTAGGAGGTGGAACTTGTCCATGTCACCCAGGTCGGACATGGCTGTGTATGTCAGGCACAGACCACCACAGAGCAGACGTGCTGGGAAGGTATACAGCCAGAGTCCCCTTGGTCGGGCAGTGTGAGACACATGTCCCAGCACCTTTATCCCCGCCTCGTGGAATGTTTGTGGTCCTTCCGAGTGCTGCAGGTGTCAGGTTAGGTACAGCCCATATGTGCCATTGTACGCAATCATTGCTGTGGTGTGTGATGTGTACAGGGGTACAATGAACACCCGTGATGTGGATGTGATTCCTTCCAGACCAGGTGGCCACGGTGGAATGTCTTCCCACCCACATTGGCATTGTGTGTGTTGACAGAGGTTACTGACAGTTGTGGTACCCATCTCCATGAACACGTCCACCATGTTGAATGGATCACCACCGACATGTTACGTTGGGGCAAACATGTCCTTCACACTGGGTAGGTCTGCACCTTCTCTGGCATGTAGCAACAGGCCATGGCTCTCGCACCAGTTATCCATGTGTATGACGCCCTAGGTGGATGTCTGTGTCAGATGGGGTGTTGGGTATGGTGGCCAGTGTGCAGTCATCTGCATACCTTGTCTGCCACAATCCCCCTATGTTGGCATGCACATTGTAAGGTCGAATGCCGAATGGCATGGGGCCCAGGACGTAGCCCTGTGGGCCTCCACCTGAGACCAGCTTTTAGTCTGACAGGGCACCAGGAACACACACCCTGTGTGGTGTGACCTCCAACCATTCTGAGAACCATCGTGTGACTTATGTCCCCACATGTACGCTGGTGAGCCTTTCCATGAGACCCACGTGGAGTGCGTTCTGAACGCTCCCACCAGGGCATGGTAGTGTGTGCAAACCGACCTACCCCCATCAATGGCCTTGGTGACTGCTCCAGACAGGACGAGCAGGTTTGGGAGGCAGCATCTGCCCTTGACTAAGTTGTTGTGGGTATGTTCCGGTATTGGCTGTACACCACTGTTTGTATTCATGGGCACCTGTATGTCCCTCCCCGCAGCTTTGCAGACAAGGCTTGTCAAGCTGATAGGGCAGTAATGTCTGCAGTCCATAACAGCACTACCCTGGCATAGTGGGACCACAGATGCCATATGCCATCCAGCGGGGACCTAGCCCGTAGTAAGGCTAACATGAGACAGTGGCCTTATGTGTGGGGTGAGGGCCTCAATGAGGTTGGGTAGCACACAGCCAGGGACACCATCGGGGCCCATTGGTGCTGTGTTAACCATCTAACAGATATCACATTACTCCAGGGCATATGAGATGTTTCGAGGCTAGACTCTGGTGGGATGGATATGTCCCCTCTTGGGGTGGGGGGTGGATGTATGCATGGGACATGTCCGCTGGTTTGTTGACAATGTCTGCGGGTGCAGTGACCGTTGTACCATTCTGGATCATTTCTGGCCATGTCTGTGCGCTCCCACCCATGTCCCTACCACAGTTGAGGAAGGCCCTATGGTTGTCTCATGTGCCCTCTGCAGTACCACTACCACAAGCGGCCTTGGATGATTGTATGTGTGGCCGTATGTTGACGCTGGTATGAATGGGTGATGGCTTCCCTGGTACTGATAATGCTCCGTCATGTATTAGCTCAAACTGCTGATGTACAGTTTGTCAGTGGCTGTGGTCCACCAGACCATGTGCCTACCTGTGGTGGACAAGGTCCTGATGTTATCATGTTCACTTGGTGCAGACATCCCTGTGTGTGCTCAGAGAAGGCATTCGTAAGGGGGTTGGCAGTGCGGCCTGTGTTCACCACTGGCATGGTGGACTTGTAGGGTACCACACCGGTCATATGATGTCTGTGGTTTGCTGTGAAGAGGTCCTCACTTAGGTCTCCCATGCCAGTGTTGGGTGCAGGATGTGGATTACCAGTGGATACACTATATGGTCTGACATCACCATTGAGGGATGTACATCCTGTGTGGAGCATTTCCTCCCCATGTGTGATGGGCAGAACTGGTATACGTCCCCCCCTAGTGGGTATGGTTCATGGCTGGTTCACAGCGGTCACGTGTATGAACACCCGGGACCTGTGGCGTAGGGTGTTGTGTCATGGGTAATGTTCCCAGTCTATGTATGGGTGCTTCACGTCACCCAATACGGTGCTGTTGTGAGAGCATGCACACTCACCAGTGTCCTCAGGGCGGCTGTGCAGGTATCCAGGAGTTGGGAGGGTGGTCTGTAGCATGCAACAAACTGTAGGGCGGTCCTACCCATGGTTAATTGCACCTGGATATTCCCCGCTGCAACGGCCACGTCTGTGGCATGGCCGGGTTGCTGTTGTGTGGCTGGGCACACACGACGGTCCACATTCTGCCACCCATGCTGTCGCACCATGTGTATGCATGTGTGCTCTGTGCGGAGTCTAAGTGTCTGAGCATGCCCAGTAAGCAGCTGTGTAGATTGACACACAGGACAGTGCACACCGCGCCCGACTGCAGTAATACCCCGGGTGCATGCCTGTATCCCCTTCGCAACGGCCACGTCTGTGCCATGACTGGGTTGCTGTTGTGTGGCTGGACACACACGACGGTCCACATTCTGCCACCCATGCTGTTGCTCCATGTGTATGCATGTCTGCTCTGTGCCGAGTCTAAGTGTCTGAGCATGCCCAGTAAGCAGCTGTGTAGATTGACACACAGGACAGTGCACACCGCGCCCGACTGCAGTAATTCCCCGGGTGCATGCCTGTATCCCTTAGCGGCCCGCGTCTGTGCCATGACTGGGTTGCTGTTGTGTGGCTGGACACACACGACGGTCCACATTCTGCCACCCATGCTGTTGCTCCATGTGTATGCATGTCTGCTCTGTGCCGAGTCTAAGTGTCTGAGCATGCCCAGTAAGCAGCTGTGTAGAGTGACACACAGGACAGTGCACACCGCGCCCGACTGCAGTAATTCCCCGGGTGCATGCCTGTATCCCTTGCCGCCACGCCTGTGCCATGACTGGGTTGTTGTTGTGTGGCTGGACACACGACGGTCCACATTCTGCCACCCATGCTGTTGCTCCATGTGTATGCATGTCTGCTCTGTGCCGAGTCTAAGTGTCTGAGCATGCCCAGTAAGCAGCTGTGTAGATTGACACACAGGACAGTGCACACCACGCCCGACTGCGTTGATACCCCGTGAGCATGTCTGTCTCCCCTTCGCAACCGCTAGGTGTGGGAGGCATGGCCAGTACACACGACAGTCGTCACCGATGTCTGCAACTGGGCGTGTAGCCATGGCCAATGGCATCCTGTATAGCCATGGTGACCATCCAGGTGACACATATGTGGCTGTCATGCCACATTGGCTGCCTACATCCTGCACGACGGATGCCCTCCCATAGGGTAAAGTGTCATGTGGTGCATCCCGTATTCCTGTCGTGATGTACTGATCACTAGTTATGTGGTATTCCCGACTGCAGCACTAACGTGTTACTGTACGGCCACCTTGGGATGGTAACAGGCTGCGTGACTGCGCACTCTGTCTGCATTCCCTATCGGACGCATTGCCTCTGCAGATGATACCACCCACCTAGGGGTATGCCTCCTGACAGTGCTGTGCTCAGTAATCCCGTTAGCGTTCTGTAAATGCTTCATGCTGTAGTGTGTTCATGTAGGTAGGCGTAGGTTCGACTCTCGGCCCTTGTGTGTGTGTGTGTGTGTGTGTGTGTGTGTGTGTGTGTGTGTGTGTGTGTTTCCAGCTGCCTCTGCAGATGAACTAGCTTTTAGACGCTCCGCAACACATACATCGGCTATTGCCGGCTATTGTCTTACGAGTGATGTCACCCGCCTAGAAGTATGCCTCTGACAGCGCTGTGCTCAGTAAACTCGGTAGCGCATTCTGTAAATGCTTCATACTGTAGTGAAATCATGTAGATAGGCGTAGGTTCGACTCCCAGCCCTTCCGTGTGTGTGTGTGTGTTTCCAGCTGCCTCTGCAGATGAACTAGCTTTTAGACGCTCCGTAACACATACATCGGCTATTGCCGGCTATTGTCTTACGAGTGATGTCACCCGCCTAGAAGTATGCCTCTGACAGCGCTGTGCTCAGTAAACTCGACCATGCCATGCCTGCCACATGTGTGTGTGTCCATGCTCCCAGATGCATGTGTTCATACGGTATTGCCTTGTGTTTTAAGCCGAACACTCATATCCTGCCGCCATCCCTGTGTTTGTGGATGGTGGTACGCAGCTCGTGTACTGCATGTGTGCCTGTTGTGGTCGGCGACCGTAGCGTGTTCTCCACGTGCACCATGCTATGGTGTGGTGGGGTGATGCTGTGTACATTACACTCCCGGGCCTGCCACATGTGTCTGTCTGTATCTCTGACATTGTATATCTATGTACCTATGTTGTGCCCGTACTGCTGCTCTAGCATGGACGGCTGTCTTTCCCATGTATCGCATATTTGCACGGCTGACACATATAACTGTGGTACGTTGCATATCCACTTATTGTCCATGCACTGTCCGTATTGCAGAACACCGTCAGGACATCTGCTGGATATCGTGGCAGACAGCTATCCTTGCTGACCTGACAGTGTACCTGTACACGCCATACACCTCGTGTGTACTTGCCTAGTTATGGTGTGTGTATGTCTACCTGTGCTGTATGCATGGCCGTGTGTGTGTCCCACTACAGCCATCTGTGCAGGTGTCGCCACTATGAGTAATCCTTGTGGACCGCTGTTTCATGTACACGTCTGCACATACCTGCAGACTGTACTACCCCTCCTATGGCAGCGGACTTAGATCGACTGCTTCCCTAGGCTGTAGGGCCCTATGGCGCTCACCACCACAGCTCATGGTGCCCCCATCTTGGTATATCCACATGACACACCTACTAGACAGGTGGCCCCACTAGTGCGGTGCCCTGGGCAGCCGCAGGATTGCCATATGCCTATGGCTGGATATGGGCACATCACAAGGCATACGTCTACATTCGGTGTTGTACGACGTCCAGGTTATAATACCAGAGGGGGGACCTCATCAGCTATGCTATAGAATGCGGATCTAGTTGGATTAGTAGGTGGAGGGTTGGCCACACACCAGGGCTGACCGATGGAACACTGATGAGGCCTCTTTTGAGAGGCAGGTGGAGCAAGCACCCGTAGCAGGGAATGTAGTTCAGGTACAGATGTAGGGTTAGCACACATTTGTCCACTCTTTCAGTTCTGTACCGCTGTATTACAGTGATATGCTATGCATATCTTCCATATACAGTGTTACATCTTCGATTGATGAGTATTCGGCATAGTACAATATCATATGATACATGTGTTAATAGGATGCCTTCGAGATGTTAACATATGTGTGTGTGGTTAACATTGCGTCTGTGCTTTCTATGCTGTGGTTACCTGTTCATTGTTTGCACAGAAAGTAACACATGGAAGTGTAAGGGGGGATATATGAAGCCTGGACACCTCTATGTTATGTGTAAGTCTCACGGCGCCTACGGGTGATAGCGCGTACATGTCTATGGAGTAACCTTTGGATACCACATGTGACCTATCGTGGACGAAATGTCTACGCTGACTGTTTCATCTACCTATGTGTGTCTTGGTTTGTGTGCCATAATGTGCCAGCGGGTCTTTGATGTTGAGTAGGTGTATTCCATGGTCAGTTGACATTAATCCTATCAGTTCACTGAAGGATGTTCTTCATTGGTGGGAACGCCATAGTTTGACCATCGTATGGCTTTCCTAGCTGACGTTGATATTGTGCCATTGGTATGTGTTCCACAGGTCACCCATTAGTTCCGCGGTATGGGAGCGTGTGATCCCCCTTTCGGTGCTGGCAGATTGAGTGCTGTGCGCGGTATTCGCACAGCAGTCTGGCTTTGTATGGGGTGTGTCTACTGTTGTCCCTATCTGTATTTCCTGAGTTATGCCTCACTGCAGCTGTGTGGTTACACCAGGTTCGCGGTTATGGGTGCCATCGTGGTCCTACGCTTGTTCATCCCTAGCGATTGTCTACTGGACACAGGTATGGAGCAGTACACATTTCACACCTGCATTCAGCATTAGCCGGTGGATGCTTTGCACTATCAGTGGGGAGTAAGGCACGTGCTACTCCCACATCCCTCCCACGGTGCGGGACAACGTATTATCTGCCAAACAACACCGAGCCACGTTTCTGCATACCCACGATCCCATGGCTGCAACCCTCGACAGTACCCGTTGCACATCCTCCATGTGTGCGGGAATGGGATGTGGACGCACTTCTATGTACTGGTCAATCTGGGGATTCCTGTGCATATCACCTGCATTTCATGGACAGTTGTCATCAACCTTGAACATGCTGGTGGTGCATATATGTAGCTGTGCTGTAGTCATGGCTGTCACTTCATCGGGGTCTCCCGCTTGTAGCTGGTTGACATTGCGTACGGATAAATCTTTGGGTCCTACAATGGACACCAGTGTGCATATGTAAAGTGTAGAACATATTGGACTGTGTCCATCTGGCCAGTGTGTTTGACTGCCGCTGTATGTCCAGCAATCACGGATGTCCGAGTACCCATATTATGTAGTGCTACGTAAACAGGGTTTCCCGCCACAGAACCCAAATGGTGTAATTCCAATGATGCAGGCTAACAATTGCTTTAACTAATCCGCAGATATCCCATTGGGACATTCCCGCCTCTGTATTGTCACATTAACACGAAGAAAACATGTAGATCCTATTGATTCATTGAAGGATGTTCTTTATATGTGTGTACGCCATAGCTTAAACATCCTATAACCTTACTAGTTTACGTTGTCGGTGTGCCATTAGTATGTGTTCCGCAGGTCGCCCATTTGTTACGCGGTATGGAAGCGAGTGATCACCATTCTGTCGCTGGCAGATTGAGTGCTGTGTACGCCGGTATTCGCACGGCGGTCTGACCTTGTATGTGGAGTGTCTACTGTAGTCCCTATCTGTATTCCCTGCATTATGCCATACTACAGCTGTGTGATTCCACCAGGTTTGCTGTTATGGGTGCCATCTTGGCCGTACGTTTGTCCATCTGTGGGAAATGCCTACTGGACACTGGTGTAGGGCTGTACCCATTTCACAGCTGCATGTAGCATTCTCCGGTGAATGATTGTCATTATTGGTGGGGGGTAAGGCATGTTCTGTACCCACATCCCTCCCACGGGGCGGGACAATGGATCATCTGCCAATCATCTCCGACACCCATTTCTGCATACCCACGATCCCATGGCTGCAACCCTCGACAGTACCCATTGCAAATCCTCCATGTGTGCGGGAATGGGATGTGGACGCACATCTATGGACTCGACAATCTGGGGATTTCTGTGCATATGTCCCGCATTTCATGGACAGTTGTCATCAACCTTGACCACGCTGGTGATGCATATATGTAGCTGTGCCGTAGTCACGGCTGTAGTATCATCTTGGTCTCCCGATCGCAGCCGGTTGGCATTGCAAATGGATAAATTTTTGGGTCCTACAATGGACACAAATGTGCATATGTAAAATGTAGAACATGTTGGACTGTGTCCATCTGGCCAGTGGTTGTGACCGCTGCTGTATGTTCCCCAATCGCTGATGTGTGTTTCACTACACATATTATGTTGTGCTACGAAACCCATGTTCTACTACAGTTAACCCAAATGGTATTGATGTAATGCTGCAGGTTGGCAACTGCTTTAAGTAATCCTCAGAAGGCCCAGTAGGACATATACGCCACTGTATTGTCAATATAACACAGCCAGAACATGTATACCCTATTTATTCATTGAAGGATGTTCTTTATATGCGGGAACGCCAGTGTTGAAACATCCTATGACCTTCCTAGTTGAAGTTGTTAGTGTGCCATTAGTATGTGTTCCACAGGTCGCCCATTTGTTCCGCAGTATGGAAGCGAGTGATCCCCATGTTGTTGCTGGCAGATCGAGTGCTGGGTATGCGGTATTCGCACGGCGGTCTGACTTTGTATGGGGAGTAAGACACAAAACGAAATCAAAACTAGTAATAATATCAAAGTAAAATGCTGCTTGGATCCACGGAACAAAAAACCTTTTATTAAACACAAAGAACTGAGCGCTTTCACCCACCTCCGTGGGTTTCTTCAGAGTTCAACTCTGAAGAAACCCACGGTGAAAATGTGGGTGTGTTTAATAAAAGGTTTTTTGTTCCGTGGATCCAAGCAGCATTTTACTTTTATTTTATTTGTATGGGGAGTGTCTACTGTAGTCCCTATCTGTATTTCCTGTGTTATGCCTTACTGCAGCTGTGTAATTCCACCAGGTTTCCAGTTATAGGTGCCATCTTGGTCGTACACTTGTCCATCCATGGGAATTGCCTACTGGACACTGATATAGGGCTGTACACATTTCACACCTGCTTTTAGCATTATCCGGTGGATGCTTTGCATCATTAGTGGGGAGTAAGGCACGTGCTATACCCACATCCCTCCCACGGGGCGGGACAACGGATTATCTGCCAAACAACACCAAGCCCCATTTTTGCATACCCAGGACCCCATGGCTGCAACCCTCCACGGTACCCATTACACATCCTTCATGTGTGCGGGACTGGGATGTGGACGCACTTCTATGGACACGACAATCTGGGGATTTCTGTTCATATGTCCTGCATTTCATGGACAGTTGTCATCAACCTTAAACACGCTGGTGGTGCATATGTCTAGCTGTGGCATAGTCACGGCTGTCACTTCGTCTGGGTCAATCGCAGCTGGTTGATATTGCGAATGGATCAATTTTTGGAGTCCTACAATGGACACCGATGTGCATATGTAAAGTGTAGAACGTGTTGGACTGTCACCATCTGGCCAGTGGTTTTGACTGCTGCTGTATGTTCCCCAATCGTGGATGTCTGTTTGACTACCCATATTATGTATTACTTGGCCTATCGATATCCACGTGCCAGTAAGCGGAAATACAGCAAACCTTGAGTCCTGGTCATCTTCATAAAAGACATTATTGAACATATATCAGGCCAAAACAGACAATGACAGTAACGATACACTCCACAGTCAAAAGATACTGAGCTCTTTCACCCACTAACATGGGGCATCGGAGTACGAAATACATTAGATAGTCGTCCCTTATACACTTCCTTCAGAGTCAGTTTAAAGTCAATTAATCAATAAACCTGCTCATAGTTAAGTGGACAGTGCTCCAAGTCTTGATGATAACTTGACATATACAAATCAGTGTTGCATACATTACTTAATGGAAACAATAATACAACAACAATGTGTTAATATAACTACAGTATTGGTCAATACAATCAGTATATTGAAACATAGTTGATAATTGTTGTGAGTAAACCTTAGAATGTAGTGTGTTGATCATGATATTGTATATCAATGTGTATAATTGTTGCATTACGATTCCAAAGTATGGAATCAATATGTACAATTAAAGCATATTTTGTATAAATAGGAATGTAAATGAGTCACAATGTTACATATGAATATGACTGTATTATAACTATATCAATATGAAATGGAATAAACCGTAGTTGTTTACATCTTGTTTTCAAGTGACAAATCTATGTCCATCGTCATATATACGGGCCGTCGGACTGCTGTGTGTAGATATATACATGTGAACCCCTCGTCTCATACCTTTCTTTGTTACTGTCTGTGGATTACCTGTGTACACACATCAATTACTATGCCATACCTTTCCACTGTACAGGTTCTGGCATGGTGTACGGCTGGTTGGCCCTTAATCTTGCTGTGTGTTACATTGACCAGTGTCTATCTGGCAATTCGCTGGCGTGTCATGTGTGACCTTCTTGCTACTTTAGGGACCTGATCCCATAATTGTGACGTGCTTCCACTGGCCATATATCTGCCTGTCGTCTGGGATCTGTGTGTAACCAGTCCTTTCAGGACACTTTCTATTGTTGTTGTTCTTTGGTTACATATATGAGTACTTTGGTATGTTGTGCTATTATTGTGTGTGGAGCATTTCTCCACGGGCCTCTGCTGACACTGGACATATATCCAGCTAGCCTAGCCCGGTCAACAAGTGTGAGCCAACTGAACGCAATTCGTACGGGGCACCTTCTGACAAGTGGGTCGGGTTACTGATGCATAACCGTCATCAATCCATACTACTGACACATACGTTATTCTATCCACATTCTATGTTTGTCTCATCACATAGCGTGTGTTTCTCACTATTTCTAACGGTACTTTACATGGCATTGCCCGATTCCATAGTTTCAGAGGCTGACATTTATGAGACATGTCTGGTTGACGTGGAGGACACATCCTTAACCTTCCCTGCTTCGAGTGGATCACACACGCACACGCACACTTGCATTTCCTAATTGTGGGTTGCGCGCAGGCGCACATGCATATCCGTATTCTGTTTACATATGTTTACTGGGTCTGTGTGGTTACGTGGTCTGTGTTAGTTGTGACTATTCTGGTAACATATCTCTGATCCGGTTGACGGACGTGTGCAGAACGCACTTACACCTTTATACATGTAACAGTCTTTGCAGCATGGACGCATTACGTACACGTTCACATGTATATGTTCTATAGTCGTAATTCAAACGGGACTGCATTCACGTTTGCTGGTTACTGTGACCACTACACGTTAGCTGTTCGGTCTCATTAATATGCATACCCATGGTACTTAGCTACATTTACATATCCCCCACCCCCCCCGCACTCACGCACGTCACAGGCATCCATTCTCCTGCTGGGAAAGGTGCGGTACTACATGCTAAACATTCCTTATTCCCTCCCGCTCATGGCCCAGGATGCATATGTCGTGACCGCAGGGATGTTCAGATCACAAGGGCTTATATCCCTTACGCATACAGGCCTTCGATTGTCAGGGTGTTCCTGTGGTGCTTTGGGTTTGGTCTTGTCCGCCCAGTGTACGGAACTGGCCTGACCATGTACGAATGTTAGATGAGTCACAGAGTCACATGGGCACGGTTTGTCCGTCTCTGTGATACCATGTCCCCCCCCCCATTATTCCTAACCGTGTGCGCTGCTTGGCCGGCGTACCCGTTGTAGATCTTGTTATAGTAATTGCACACGGTCTGGTCGTACGGACCTATTTCCATTACTAACCCTCGGTATTTATAACCTGTCTCGCTATATTACATGGGTTTAACATTGCGTGACGGCTTTCACTGAGCCACGGACATGTCCGTTGCTTAGTTTGGGCCAGTCCCGCTCTGCTACACACATTTAACATGGCGGAACAGGTTGAACAGCTCAGCAACGGGGACATCGGGCTCTCCGTCGCTGTTTAGTATTGATTCGCTATGTTGACTTTGTTTCACAGAGCGAGACAGTGTCGACATTGGTAACGGACATCTCGCGCAGTACGTCCGCACCACCGCGGGTGCCGTATGTCTGCGTTTGGGCGGCGGACAGGCATTATGCTGTGCCATAATGTCTGGGAATATATGGTTTCTTTCCATAGATGATATGGCATACTAGCAATGACCCGCGTCTGGGTGTGGGTACTGCTGTATTTACCCACGGCAAGAGTGGCCTTAGGTCACGTGGTGCCCTAGGCAGAAGTACTCCATGATGCCACCGCCACATCACCCGCTAACCCCGTCCTGGTCTACCTACACAAAATAAAGGCTTGAAAGGTGCCCGAGTAGAGCGCCCTAGGAGGCTGCCTAGTTGCCCTATGCATAAGGCCGCATATGTGTGTGGTCCCTCGGGCGTCGGACTCGGGAACGCACCACCTCTGCCGTGAATATATCTAGCATTACCCACATCCAGGCGTGGTGTATTGCTATGATGTTCCACACCTGTGTTTGGACAACCTACAATAGCTTCTGCTATTGGCATGCAATGCTGTGTGTGGTGCCGGTTACCATACATATACCTTTCTCAAAAGCCGAATTTACACTTCTGAACACTACTGTGGTCTCCTTTGAGGCCCCTGAGCCAGTGGTAAACATTACTCAAACCGCTGAATTACGTACATATGCCTTCCACCAGCACCTACAGGACTGCATGAGTCAGGCAATCCCATACAAAACTGAGACGCTTTGTACCAAAGCCAAGCATCCAGTCTGGTGGACCCCAGCCATGAACAAGCTCTAGAACGACTGGAGGTAGCTACTACAAGATAGAGTGGAATACGTGTAAGGTAAGACACCCTTGCTCATTGTATGTGAAAACCTACAGGCTGTCAGGAAATCATCCAGGGGTAATTCAACAGAGGAATCAACAAGAACTCGACAGACAATCATAAGGCCTTCTTTAGCTCTGTTGAACACCTGGGAGGACACTCCCAGATATGCTCACACTGGGTTCAGAATGATGTGAGGATGACTGAACCTACACACATTGCCAACATAATGGACGACAGGTTCGGTGCTAACTTCTCCCCCCCTCACCCCCACATGGAGAGATATCTATACGAGAGGATTGTAGATCCTGGAACGTCTGTGACACACAGGTGTGAAATGCTCTCTCCAAGGCAGTAAACACAGCATCCATGGGACCAGATGGTGTCCCAGCTGTGTACTCCATGAACCCATTGGGGAATTAAACCCACAGTTAGGACAGCTGTTTAACCGTAGCCTCACCTCAGGATACGTACCCAAGTAGTGGCACAAGGCAACTGTAGTCCCACTTCACAAGGATGGTGCATTCACTGACCCTGGTAATTACCATCCCATTAGCTTGACAAGCCTTATCTGCAAAGCCATGGAGAAGGATCATGATGTCAGTCATACATAATGACATAGGGGACTTGCATACTCTGGATCCAACCCAGTTTTGCTTGGTCAAATACAGATCATGCCTTTTAAACGTGTCCGACTTTTTAGGATCAGTCACCAAGGCCATTGATGAGGGCAAAGCAGTCCATACAACCTACCGGGACCTAGCAAAGGCCTTCAACACAATACCACCCTCAGGTATCATTGATAAACCTGTCTGCTTGAATGTAAATACATACTTCGCCAGAGGGGTTGCAAACTGGCTAAGTGACAGAACCCACACGGTCATAGTAGCTGGCGCCATGTCATACTCACAGCCAGTCACAGGTGTTGTCCCACGGGGCTCAGTCCTGGGTCCACTATTTTTCCGCATATACATTTCAAAAGTACAAGCAAACACAGGGGGGTTATGGCTGACAATGTTTGCAGATGACTGCAAACCGGGTGCCATAGTCGGACACACATCTGACACAGATATCCTTCAGAAGGGCCTCACAGCTATGGATAACTGGTGCCAGAGACATGGCCTACAGCTAAATGCCAGGAAATGCATAGTCATACCCTTCGGGAAGAACGAGGTTACCCCTAGCTACCATATAGGTGGCAATCCACTGAGCACAGAGGGAGTTACCAGGGATCTGGGGACCCGTGTTGTCGGTAACCGTTTGTTCGACACACACATTGCTAACGTAGTTAGATAGACCTTCTACATTGGCCACCTGATCATGAAGGCATTCACATCTACATCAGGGGCGGTCATTGTCCCCTTGTACTCATCACTCATTACACCTATGATTGGGTACAATGCCACGTTCAGAATGTCTGTGACCCGACACCTGCAGGAGCTGGAAACGCGCCGACAGTTCATCCACAAACGGATGCAGGGTCTCAGGAATATGTGTTATGCTGACCAACTGAAAGGGTTCCATCCCTATTCCGTCGCATACCACTTGCCCAGAGGTGACCTGTGCCTGGCATCCAAGGCCAGGTCGAACCCGGATTTGATGACTATGCTTCACCTAAAGAATCTAGATCCCTCAGAATCACAAGGGCTGGTGACGTACACCTTGGCACTGTCATTAATAGAACGTGCTGGTGGGACACATTCATCACCCAGACACTCACTATGCTGTGGAACAACATCCCAGTACATGTGAGACAGAGCACCTGGCTGGCCTTGTTTTAGTATTTTGACAAGGATGTCTGAATTGCTTTATTCAACTAACCTTGTAAATGAATATTTACTTTGCCACATATTTAATCTTTACATTCCATTGATATATTTTACATTAGTCATATTCATAGTGTTTATCTCTATATATTAGGGTTCATTTATATTACTAGGTGTCTCTACTTCTATTAATATAATGGCACAATCCCTAGAACATATATATGTAACGTATACACTCAGACACTTGGAAAACATTATGTTGGGTCTTCTTTCATATTAATACATATAGTATTATTTTCGCGGAAGAATGTAGATGTTGAAGCAATGTCTGATTTACTCACTGTGTGCAATCTGTAACCCGAGTAGACTTTGTAGCTTGTTCGCCGTTAAGGCATTTAATTAATACTTAGCACATCTTATTTACTGCCCAATTAAGGGTGTTAAATGTAGTGAATTGAACTGCATTGTATGTATTCTGAAGAAGTCTGCTTATGAAGCAGACGAAAAGCGCTGCAATAAACTATGGTGACTGCATTTAATTCCTGGTGGTCTCTGAGTGGTCACCGGCCGTTTCTACGGTACCTCACTTTTGCTTTGGACTTTCTCATCTGGGTCTCTGTGTTATTTGTATGGGGAATGTCACGTGTAGTCCCTATGTGTATTACCTGTGTAATGCCTTACTGCGGCAGTGTAATTCCACCGGGTTTGCAGTTAGGTGCGCATTCTTGTTCATACGCTTGTCCATCCATGTGAATTGCCTACTGGACAGTGGTATAGGGCTGTACACATTTCACGCCTGCATTTAGCATTCTCCGGTGGATGCTTTGCATTATTAGTAGGGAGTAAGGCAGGTACTACGCCCACATCCCTCACACGGGGCGGGACAACGGATTATCAGCCAGACGACACAGAGCCCCATTTCTGCATACCCAAAATCCCATGGCTGCAACCCTCGACAGTACCCATTACACATCCTTCATGCGTGCGGGACTGGGATGTGGACGCACATGTATGGACACGTCGATCTGGGTATTTCTGTTCATATGTCCTGCATTTCATGGACTCTTGTCAGCAACCTTAAACACGCTGGTAGTGCATATGTCTAACTGTGCCGTAGTCATGGCTATATCATCGTCTGTTGTTCGGACACGGCTGGAGTGGGTTCTGTGAGAATGTATTTTTGGGTCCTTCAATGGACACCAATGTGCATATGTCAAGTTAGATGTTGCTGGACTATGTCCAACTGGCCAGTGCTTTTCACTGCTGCTGTATGTTCCCCAATCGCGGATGTCTGTTTGACTACCCATTCTACGTGGTGCTATGTAACCAGGTGATTTAGTACTGTGAACAAATGTTATACATCCAAAGATGCTGGTTAGCAACTGCTTCAAATAAACCTCAGACATCCCAATAGGACATATCCGTCACTGTACTTTCAACATAACACCACCGGAACATGTTGATCACCTATGTATTCATTTAACCATGTTGTCTTCATAGGAGGGAACGCCATAGTTTACATATCCTACTTGACGTTGTGGGTGTGCCATTAGTATGTGTTCCACAGGTCGCACATCTGTTCCGCTGTATGGTAGCGGGTGCTCCTCATTCTGTTGCTGGCAGATTGAGTGCTGTGTATGCCGGTGTTGCGGCGGTCCAACTTTGTATGTGGAATGTCAACTGTACTCCCTATGTATATTTCCTGTGTTATGCCTTACCGCGGCTGTGTAATATCCCCGGGTTTGCAGTTGTGGGTGCCATCTTGGCGACGCTTGTCCATCCATGAGAATTGCCTACTGGACACTAGTATAGGGCTGTACACATTTCACACCTGCATTTACCATTCTCCGGTGGATGGTTTGCATTATTACTGGAGAGTAAGGCAGGTGCTACGCACATCCCTCCCACGGGCGGGACGATGGATTACCTGCGAAACAACACCGAGCCCAGTTTCTACATACCCAGGATCCCTTGACTGCAACAGTCGACAGTACCCATTACACATCCTTCATGTGCGGGACTGTGATGTGGACGACTTCTCTGGACCCGGTACCCTGGGTATTTCTGTGCATATGTGCTGCATTTCTTAGACAGCTATCATCAACATTAAACACGCTTGCGGTGCATATGTGTGGCTGTGATGTGGTCACGACAATGAGTTCACGTGGGTGATGATGGAAGCTGGCAGGCATTCCTTTAGTAAATTTTTGGGTCCTACAATGGACACCACTGTGCATATGTAAAGTGTAGAGCTTGTCGGACTGTGTCCTTGTGGCCAGTGGGTTTGACTGATGCTGTGTGTTCAACAATCGCGGATGTCTGCTTGACTACCCATACTGTGTAGTGCTACAGGAACCATGTTTTCCGAGACCAGAACCCAATGGTGTACATCCACTGTTGCAGGTTAACAACCGCTTTAATTAATCCCCAGAGGGCACGGTTGGGGGGTATCGCCACTTTATTGTCGGAACAACACCTCCAGACTAGGTACATCACGGGAACTTTAGCCCGGTCTTACCGGCCATTTGCAATTGTAATTAGCAGACACGTGTCAATACATGTATAATAATACATATTGTCCGAAGGTAATCTATGTTATTTGGACAATGGCTTCAGCTATTGGCATCCGTTGCTGTGAGTGTTGCCGGTTACCATACACATTGCTTGCTCAGAGGCAGACTTCCCAATTCTGCACACTACTGTGGTCTCCTTTAAGGAGCCTGAGCCAGTGGTCGACAGTACTGCAGCCACTGCATCACTCACATATGCCGTCTACCAGTACCTACAGGACTGCATGAACCAGGCATTCCCTTACCCAACTGTGGTTCATTGTACCAATGCCAAGCATCCAGTGTGCTGTACCCCAGCCATACACAGGCTGTACAACAAGAGGAGGTGGCTACTACAAGGCGGAGCAGGCACCTTGTGAGGTATGACACCCTTGGTCATCATATGTGTAGAGCTACACGCTGTCATGACATGGTCCAGGGCACGTTCCACAGATATACCTACATGGACCTGGCTGACAATCATACCACCTTCATTTGCTATGCTCGACACCTGGGAGGTCACTCCCACATATGCTCTGACTGGGTTCACGAAGATGTGGAGTTTACTCAACATACACACATTGCCAAACTACGGCCTGACAAGTTCGGTGAGGACATCTCCACACCCTCCCCCCCACATGAGGGGATGTCTGTCCCAGCGGTTTGTGGTCCCCAAATGTTCTGTGACACACGGGTGGGACATGCTCTCTCCAGGGTAGTGGACATAGCATCCCTGAGACCAGCTGGTGACCCGACTGTGTACTCCACTATCTCATTGAGGAATTAGACCCACAGTTAGGACAGCTATTTCTTTGTAGCCTCACCTCAGGTAACGTACCCAGGGTGTGTCGCACGGCAACTGTAGTCCCACGTCACAGGGCCAATGCCTCCTCTGACCCTGGTTATTACTGTCCCATTACCATGAGGTGACCTATCTGCAAAGACATGGGGAGGGATCATACTGCGTCTCGTAGATGAAGGCATAGGGGACATGCATACTTTGCATCCAACATGGTTTGGCTTGTTCAGGGGCGGTTCATGCCTTTCAAGCATGGTTGAAATTTCAGGACAGTCACCAAGGCCATTGATGGGGGTCTTGCAGTCCATACAGCCTACCTCGACCTGGCAAAGGCCTGCAAGACATTACCCCCCTCAGGTATCGTTGATAAACCCATTGGCTGGGATGTGAACACGTACATCACAGGATGTGTTGTAAACTGTCTATGTAACACAACCCACGCGGTCATAGTTGCTGGCAGCATGTCAGACCTACTGCCTGTCGCAAGCGGTGTCCCATGGGGCCCTTCCCTGGGTCCACTCCTCTCATACATCTACATTTCCACAGTACAGGCACACACAGGGGTGTTATGGGCAACATTGTTTGTAGATGACTGCGAAACAGGTGCCATAGTGGGACGGACGTCTGACACAGTTATCCTTCAAAGGGGCCTCCCAGATATGCATATCTGCTGTCAGGGACATGTCCCACAGCTAAATGCTAAGTAATGCAACATCATACCTGTCGAGGAGTACTAGGTCACCCCTGTCCAGCATATAGGTGGCTGTCCACTGAGCGCAGGGGTGTTTACCAGGGATCAGGGGACAGAGTTTGTCGGTCACCATTCGTTCAACACACACGTTGCTATCGTGGTTCGGTGGGACTTCTACATAGCCCACCTGTTTGTGCAGGGATTCACATCTACATCAGGGTAGGTCATTATCTCCTTGTACCCATTACGTGTTACACCTATGATTGACTACATTGCCCCAATCGGAGGGTATCTGACCCAACACCTACAGCAGCTGGGAAGGCCTCATAGGTTAATTGTCATACAGATGCAGGGTGACATGGATATGTGTAATGCTGCCCCACTTGTAGGACCCCTGCCCCATTCAGTCACATACCTGTTGTTTAGTGTTGACCTGTGCCTGACATACGAGGCCATGTCAACCCATATGTCATGTCTATGCTTCACCTACTGTATCTGTATCCCTCAGAACCACAAGGGCAGGTGACATGAACCTTGTCACGGTCATTAATGGGATGTGTTGGAGTGACACATATGTCACCCGGACACTCACAATGCTGTGGATCTACATCGCAGTACATGTGAGACAGAGATCCTTCCTAGCCTTGTTCGGGGTATGTTGTCCATTGGATGGGGAATTGCAGATATAGGCCGGGGATTACATCATTATCACTGCTTGACAGAGGTACAGCAATATCATAAGTATTTTATCTCCGGCACAGAAGGTTGGCAAAGTAATCCTAACTATGGTGTAGGGTTATGGCTGAACCTGGGTCGATGGCCTACCCTGTACCTATGGACGTATGAACCTATATTCATAGTTTGTCCCATTTACACTTGTCTATCCCCTATCCTCTTTCTCATGTGTATATTTCTGTGGCACATGATTGTCCTCTGTATTACTTGCAGGTATGCTGTCTACAGTGCACATAGGTCACAGTTGATGACAGTGTATCTGTGTCCCTAACACTGTGATACTGAGGACTACCACACATCCTTCACAACATTACATGCATATGTCCATTCTATTCTTCTTTGGCCTATGGGGGGGGTGTTAAGGCAACAATTACACAAGTCCCTGTTTGTGCATGCTTCATGTTGGTGTTTGACCAGCCTCCATTGCAGTCGTGTGTTGGACGGTAGTGTTTCTGTGTGTTTGGCATGTGTTTGTATTGCCGGTACATCTGTGGGAGGTGTGGTTGGCACATGTTCCTCTTTGCAGGGACACCCATCCTGGGGTTTGTGTCATGCATCTGCACTTGGCACGTGCCATATGCCCTGTACTATTCCCACAGTCGTGTATGCCTTCATGCACTACTACTGCGTGTTACTGGCTGTTTGTATGTGGTACACATGGTGATTGTGGTGTTTGGCTTGACCTATTCCCATGCTAGAACATACACATCTGTCAATTACGTTGTTTAAATCAAACTGTAACACTCATTCGTCTTTTCAAAATGACAGTCAATAACACAGGAAGCTCAGATTAACAACGTTTTACTACTGTGCACCAGGAGGAAAATAACTATGCAGTACAAGTTTAGAGTTTTATCTTACTCTATACAGGTAACAGCTGTATGAGTATTGTGTTTGTAATCATCTTTTGCACACCTTAATGATGTGGTCAGTCACAGGGCATTTACATCACTATAGTCCACAATATTGTATTCCTACCACAGTGCTAAGGTAATGCTTATTAAATGTTTTCCCATGAGGATAGCACAGCCTTGCGAGCCACATAGTCAATTAGAATGTCCTTCGGTAAATTATGCTCTGTCAAGGTTCCAAGACTGTTCCGATCCGGTCGTCACTTCCTTTCCTACTAGGTTCCTTTGTCTCTCTGGTGAGCAGCTGTACTCTGTCTTAGATAGAGCTCACAAGGCCATCCTCCTCAGTGGAAGGATGACAGATATACCTGTACATACATTTATTATTCTCTAACCCAGCGGATGACTAATGCTGAATGACATACACCTGCTGCACTGGTTACTGCCAGGGTCAGGGTTCAATCACACTGCAGCTACACTACAGGCAATTACATGCATGATAAGCTCTACTGCCATATTGTAAAATAGAATAATATGCATTATACACTATTTGCTGCTAAACTAGCACGTCATATATATGTTTAACTATATATTTTGCTAACATTCTCCCTCCTTTGATTGCTTCTATTCTATCCAGAAACATATACAACATTATTTCATTCCCTAGCCTCTTCCTCTCTGGAACGTTTAACTAGGCAAGTCATTTGTTGTACATTTCAGAAAGGATTTCATTTTGTATTAACAAATACCACTACAGGTCTTGATACATAGTCTCGGTTACAGATACGTCGACAGAGTCCCTGACTAATACTTACATGCAAAGTATCCCGCAACAGACACATGCTCCCAATATGAGCAGAACAACACAAATGGCAATCAAGATATTCAGTATGACTGAACCCCATCCACCAAATGGTTTGTGGAAATGGTTCGTCAGTGGGTTTGGGCCTGGTTCCGCCATGGATGACAACTGCTGTATTACCTCTAGGTGGGCGTTGATATTGTTCATGTTATGTGGTACTTGAACACAGCGGTCTTCTTTGATAAGCGCGCACGTACCAATTCTCGCCGCCAGGGTGCAGTCGTGCGCTATTACATTTTGTGACACAACAGTTCTCATTGCATCCAGTTCATCAGTCACAAGTTCAGAAGCGAAATGTCACATTGCTCATTCCTCCGACAGGTTTTGACAACTTCCTCTGTTCCCTGATTGATTTCACTACTCCACAAGCTGGGAGTGTTCCAGCCCAGGATATAACGCTGTCACTCAAGTCCATATGAGTCAATATTCCTTTATCTCTTGCAGAAGAATGGATTTTCAGAACAGCTTCCATTTCACCCACTGGATTTGTGGGTCTCCGACTGTGTTCCCAGTTCTTCGAGCTATATGTCTTGTAGTTCATTTCGTACCCAGAGGCAATTGTGCAGTATGTCATGTGACTGGAGCCAGATAACCCAAAAAACAACTGCCGGACCAATTCTCAGGTAACCATTGATATGCTTTTTCCCACAAACAAAATAACAATATTCTACTTTACTACTGATGCGGGTTAACTCTGCATGTAACATTTTCCTGTCTATAACAGAGGACTGTTTATACAATTCAGGATGTTTCTGCACATCTTTCCACGTTGTTCTCATGCAGCTTCAATACAAATCATGAATGGTGCTACAACTACTACTGTGATCTTTGGCTGTTATATGACATTTGTAAGACACAGTTATGTTACAAATACTCCCACCAACTTGAACTGTATCATGTTTATGAAAACAAACAATTCCTTTTTGTGTAACAGGTAAGTACAGTGCCACTCTGTCCTGTGATCTCACAGGACCTGTATCAAAGTGTAAATATTCACAAGTGTCAATCTATCCCCAAGGGGACAACATACATCGGAAGTCCACCATATGATGTAGGTATGGCAATACAAACACAGCAATTTAAAATGTTCATAGTCTGTACATGCACACGCGTCATGCCTAGGTATGTGTTGAAGTTTGGATGCCACTCTGTGGCCAGTTCATCACGTATCACTATTTGTATCTGTGTACTTATATGCAGGTAAGGTCCCAGCAAATGTAAAGTCAACACAAACATGGTTAATAGGTGTATGATCAGTAGGACAGTAAACAAAATGTCTTTGTGGTTGCTTTGTATTGTTATACAGTCTGGCCCAGGTGATTCAGTCTCTATGGTATATCAGCTACAAGATGTAAATCAGACTTGATATCCTTTACCGGTTTGAAAAACTGTGAGGTGAACCCAGGACGACCTCTCCGCAAACTTTACTGCAGTAGGCGTTGCCAACAGTACCTGGTACAGACATTCACACGTTGGACTAGGAGATTATCTTATTTGGATAACAGTGAAATACACACAGGATACTGGAGTCAGCTCTGCGTCCGGCTTCGCTTGCTCTTTATCTGTAAAAGACTTTACCTGCAAAACAGTGTTATTGGTTAACAATCCTCTCATGTCACCTGCTAATGAGCCATCGACCTCCAGCTCTGCAGGCATGACAGCTTTCCACTCTGGCACATGATATGCCATTCCAAATACTACTTTGAAGGGGGTCAAACACTTTACATTTGTAACTGTTGTCATGCTCAGCAATGCTAGAGGTGGACAGCAAATGCAACTCGTCTGGGTGTCACCCACCAACCTCCTCAACTTATTTCTCGGGATCCCATTGTACCGCGCCACCAGTCATGCTGACTGTGGGTTGTACATGCAATTTATATTCATGGAAATGCCAGATAATCCCCCAGGTTGCTGGATTGTCTGGTTCACAGAATGTGTTCTATTGTCACTGTAGCTTCTTTACAGTATGCCAGATGTAGGGATACTTTATTTTACTGGGACCTTTGCCACTGCTGCTGCATCCAGATTCCTGGTTGGGAATGCTTCTACCCATTTTGATAATATATCTATAATCACTAAACAGTATTTCTTCCCTTCACATTTATTCAGCTGTATACACTCCAAACAAATAGTACGGAACGGTTATGGTGGTGTAGGTAAACCCACTACCTTCAGTTTAAATGCTCCCTGTGCATGCTGTTTACTGCAAATATGACACGCTGCTCATGATGTTTGTATGTGGTTCCTAATTACGTATGTTAGGGATATTCTGTTAACCAACTGTACCATCCCCCCTGTTGAGACATGGCTCTACCCATGGCTCAACACAGCCTCATATCTGAATACATTAGACGTTAATATTGGCTTTCTCACTGTGGATATGTACAGTCCGTCTTCAAGGATTGCTCCTCGTCATACCCACGTCTGCTTTTCTGCTTTCGTAGTTGATGTTTGCATTGTTTGTAACATTTCTACATCTAGCATGTCTGAGGATTGTCATTCCTCATTCAAAAAGACACTTTCCAACTGTGAGGCTGCTTGTTTTGCAGCTGCATCAGCTCGTGCCTTACCTTTCCTACTGTTATCCTGTTGCTTTGTATGAGCTGCACATTTACATTTGGCTACTTTAGTGGGTAACTGACTGGAATCTAACGCATTCAAGATCAATTGCGCATGATTGATCGGTTTACCGGTGGATGTTATCATTCCCCTATTCTTCCACTGCTGCTCATAAACATGCACTGTACAGACAACATACTGACTATCGGTATAAATGTCCACACATCAGTTTTTCGCTAGAGTACAAGCACGTGTTAAAGCTATCGATTCTGCTGCTTGAGCAGACACCTTATGCTGCAGGGGTTGGGCTTCTACAATCTCATTATCAATTACTACTGCATAACCTACTTGATTCTTTCCTGTAGGACTCTTTCTACATGATCCGTACACATAAACTGTCACCTCTACATCATCTAAGAGTATATCAGTGATATCCTGTCTGTGTGGAGTTATTTCCTCCATTTCATATAGGCAACTGTGTGGTGTGCCATACACAGGTGTCGGACGTGACGTTGATAGGTTTAATGTTGTACAACATTCAATCACCATATGAGATTGACTCAGGGGTATGGTCAAACAAGACAGATGTCTAGCACGGGTCAGGGATGCTATTTTCTCTTGCAGCAGAATGATCGCAACTGCATGAGACACTCTCACAGTGAGAGGGTGGAATAATAACATTAAGGCCGAGGCCTGTACTGCCATGGGTGCTGCAACAACTGCCTGTACACAATGTGGCACTGACCATGCCACAGTGTCCAACTGCGATGAGTAGTACGCTATGGGGCGTTGCTTACTTCCATGCTGTTGCATCAAGACTGACGTCATATATCCCTGCTTACATTCTACAGTCTGACAACATCTGTTATGATTATTCGGGAGACCTAATACAGATGTTGAAGCTATCAATCGTTTTAGTCTGCAGAAAGCTGTTTCTGCTACTGGAATCCAGTGTAGTATATGTTGTGCTGCCATAGGTGTATTAAAGATTAAAGCAGACAATAGAGCAGATTCAAAAGCATTGTTTGGTAACCAGCTTTGACAAATGTTAGTCGGCCCAGGAAGGACATCATTCCCTTCTTGGTAGTTGGCTTGGGTGCTTGTGAAATTGCTGCCTTCCTATCGTCATGTAATGTTCTACCCTCCTTGGATACCACATATCCCAGGTACTTGACCTGTATTCTCTGTAGTTGCAATTTATGCTTGCTTAATTTATGTCCCTGTTCTGCTGAATATTTCAATAATGCTATTGTATCTTCCCTACATTGCTGCTGGGTAGGGGCCGCAAGCAGAATATCATCCACATAAAGCAGAACTTCACTGGCCCCGGGTGGAGTAAACACCGGTATGTTGCTAGCCATCTCCTGTGCGAATATCGTTGTACTTTCACAGTATCCCTGCGATAGCCGGGTATGGCTGTATCTGTTACCCTGAATGTACATGCAAAACAATACGGACTATCTGGATGTATAGGTATTGAGAGGGAAGCATAGCTTATATGTACCATGGTAAGATACTTCTGTGGCGGGTTCATAGCATTCAATATAGTGTGTGTGTCTGGCACCGTCGGTACCCTAGGTATTATTACATGATTGACAGCTTGTAAATCCTGTACCATCCGCCATTCCCCCTTTGCTTTTCTATCAGAAGATACAGGGGTATTGCATGGTGAATAGTGATTACTTTGTAGATGGGGAATTCCCTCTGTGACTTTACAGATATCTTCTGGTGTCCACGGTCTATACACTACAGGTGTTGGGTCCTGGCCTTCCTGTCCTGCATGAGGGTTCGGTACTTCAATTAATTGACAGATATCCTCACTCTGTTCTAGTGACTGTCTTCTTACTTGAGTGTCCCTAGGTATGTTACGAGTTCGGGATGTGGTTTCAATAGCTTCTCTTACATTTGGTCGTTGTGATACCTCTGTTGCCACAGGATAACGTGGGGGGGACAAGCCTGGCTTCATATCCTGGATGTGGTATCGGAGGTGGTAGGGGGGTGGGGGGGGTCTGTCGCTACTACTGTATTATTATCTTCTTTGTGTACGTATGATGCTTTCGCATTTCTAGTGTTCTGTTCCCTTCGGTTCACTACCTCAATCCACCTATGTGCTTGACGGATACCCAATTGTCGCTGTTTTTTCGCCTGCACATCTTAGGGTTGCCACCTTTTCAAATGCAGAAAGTGTGACATTAGTGTTAGGAACATGTACTTTGGCAGGGCAAAACATACCCATGGCCAGTACTAAGGGCAGCAATTCACTTTTTGCCAGGAGAGCAACCTATTCTTGTAGCATTTGAGTTGCTTATTCCGTTTATTATGATATTTTGGTGTTTCAGATACAAAACTACTGTTTTATGCTACCATTTAAGGTGATATCTGAGAAATCTTTGTCCTAAGATATCAGGACATTTGCCATTTGTTCAGTTTGTTTGCAGGACACAACTGGCCAAAGAGGGACTGTCCCTCACAAAGTGGGACAGGTGGTTACCCTAGAACAGCTGCATCACATTTTCAGTGATTCCAATGTTTCAGTAACGATATTTTGTCTAATATACCATCAATGTCATATTTATTACCCCATTTTGCAGAATATCTCACATTATGTGCTCTCTGCAATTGCATATACTTCACGTCACCTGTCAAACGCGGATCACATGATCTGTTTGTGCACTAATCTCCCATATCCTCTACACGACTGTTACGTAACCCTTCTCTCGTACCACGTGGTATCTCCTTCCCTGTACCCACTGTAGTGTCTACAATGACTATTTACTCTACTCTGTGTTCCCCTGATCTATGTCCAGATTTAAAACTACTTGGATTGGTCTTCGACCTGCTATCACAACTGTTAACAGAAACACAATGTAGTCTGGTCCCTGATCTACAATAGAGACAAAGAGGCAAACCCTCCTTACCTGAGCCTCCTGTTTATGACTGCACGTTTTCTTCTTGGGATCCAGTTTTCCGCTTTTCAGCCACAGATCAGACAGTGGACAGCCTCTTTACACACAACAATTCAGTCGGAGGTCTTTTCACTCCAGAAGAACCATTTAGGCAAATTCTCCTGCGCAGATGTCTAACCACCCATGCACTCTGACCTGTAGCTTACCAAGGGAATTCTGGATGACAAGGACCACAATGTCAAATAAGTTGTTAAAACCAGACTGTTGAAATCAGTAGGCTTTTCTAGGTGACAGTCAATAACACAGGAAGCTCGGGTCCACAACGTTTTAGTAGTGTACACAGGCAGGCAAAATAATATACAGTCCAAGTATGAGAGTTTTGTCTGACTGTATACAGTAAGCAATTTCTTTATATAG
Organism: Protopterus annectens; assembly: GCF_019279795.1. NCBI lineage: Eukaryota > Metazoa > Chordata > Ceratodontiformes > Protopteridae > Protopterus > Protopterus annectens. The sequence goes on along the minus strand of NC_056741.1, from coordinate 301,875,304 downwards.
TGTTTACAATCAGCTTTTGCCCACCTTACTGATGTGGTCGGTCACAGGGCATTTCCATCACTATGGTCCGCAATGTTCTATACATACGTGGGTGCTGCGGTCATGCTTTTGAAATGTTTTCCCATGGGAATAACACAGCCTTGCAAGGCACCTGGTCAATTACAGTGTCCTTCTGTGATTGTAGATGTTTCAAGGACCCTGGACTGTTCCGATACAATAGTCAGTTCATTTCTTAATATGTTCCTTTGTCTCTCTGGTAAGGAGTTGTACTCTATCTTCGATAGAGCTCACAAGGCCATCCTCCTCAGGGGAAGGGAGGATGTTATGCATGTACATACATTTATTTTTCTGTAACCCAGCAGATAATTAATGCTGAGAGACATGGGCCTGCTGTACCGGTTACTGCCAGGGTCAGAGTTCGATCACACAGCAGCTACGCTTCACCAATTACATGCATGATCATTTCTACTGCCATATTGTACGGTACAATTCAATGCATTATATTGTATTTTGCTTCTAAACTGGCACTTCATATGTGTTTCTATATATATTTTTCTAACAACATCCATCCGGCCATATGCATGTTGTTCCGTCCTTTACCTTGACCGTGTGTATTTGGCCGTCCGGAAACGCTACTCTCCACATGTGATGTCCCACCTTCCCCTTCTGTGCCTGTGGCACCCTGTTAGGACGTCCTGTTTGGTAGGCACATGTTCCGCTATATGTGTTTGACTTCTCTGCATAGCTAATCATCGATGCAGTGGTTCACCAACCCGACTTGTCCACATGTGTACAGTTATGTGCACCGTGGCGTGTGCAAACCTATATGGTTTGGACGGGTACATACCACATGCGGGATGTACACATTCTGCAGACACATTCACATGCAGCCATTTCCATATCTGTACCTGAGGTGGGTTGGTGACATGTGGGGTACATATTTGCCTGCGTGGCACTGCCTAACACAATACTTCTTACCACATTTCAGGTATGCCCATTGTGTGTAGGTGTGTAGCTGCACAAGGATGCTAGCTGGTTTGGGTGCACAGGCGTACATGGGTGGGACTTACATGCTACAATGGGGCTATTGTGTATTACATCTGCATGCATGGGTTCTGCTTCTGGATATTACACTTAGACATCGCCGTCCTGTGTATGCGACAAACACGTTGCTGGGTGTGGGACATGTTGCTATGCACATGTTTGCCTGTGTTTAGGGTATCTTGGTTCCTTCCTGTTGTTATGTTGACACAGCTACCTGGCTGTGTACTCTCACTACTGCTTGTGACCATTATGGTTGACACCTTTTCCAATGCCCATAGTGGGACATCTTTTGTGGAAACATCGGATTTTGCAGGACAACACATACCCACAGCAAGTGGAGTTGACAGAACTTCACTTGTTTGCCATAATATACGCTTATTCTGTTAGCATTTGGGTTCCTTATTCAGTTTCTTATGCCATGTATGTGTTTCATATACAAAATATATGTTTTATGCTACTATTACAGGTATATTGCGGGAATATTTTTGCCAAGAAATCTCAGGTCATTTGCCAGTTTTCGAGATTTGCCGGGACACAACTGTCCAATGAGGGACTGTCCATTGCAAATTGGGACAGCTGGTAACCCTGGTGACCATGCCCATGTCGCTACTGGGGTTGCCACCTTTTCCAGTGGCCAAGGTGGGACATTTTCGGGACTCACATCAGATTTTACAGGCCGACACATACCCACGGTCACTATATAGCATAAAACTTCACTTGTTTGCCTAAATGAAAGCTTATTGTTGTAGCAGTTTGGTTGCTTATTCTGTTTCTTGTGACATTTAGGTATTTCAGTTACGGAAATAACCATTTCATGCAACCATTACATTAAATACGGGATATCATTATGTCCTACGATCTTAGCACATTTGCCGTTTTTAATTTTTTTATCGGAACACAACTGCCCATGGAGGGACTGCCCCTCGCAAAGTGGGACAGGTGGTAACCTTAGTCGCTACTCCTATGTCGGTGCGGCATGCTGACATGCTGCGGTACACCTTCTCTGGGTATGCCCGCTGACGGTGCATTGCGGGACAAACACGGTGTTACGCGTATCCTTTGTTCCTTGGACGGGTACACTTAGGGCTTCGTGGGTTGTATTTGCTTCTCCGTGTTGTTGGGACGGGTACTATGTTGCATACTCTACGTGCGTTTCATTCTGCACGGGCCCTAGCTGCTGCCATTACTATTATGGGCGGACCGTGGCAGTCAGCACATTAGGTTGCTCATCGCCTGCCGGCTTAGCCACGCCTCCGGACACATCCTACTTGGGCTCGCTCACGTACACTACGCACGTGTCTGTGGTTGCGGCACGCTCTCATTACTATGCATATGGTGCTACTACGCCGACTATTCACTGCACCGCCGGCGCAGGCCTTACACCGGCCTTGCGCCGAGCTTCATGAATCCTGGGGTATGTTTTCACAAAATGTATTCAAATCTTTTAACAAAAATCACTTTTGGTTCTTCTTCAGGTCTGTGCAGTCTAGAAATTCCAAGTTTTACTGCCTGCCTAAATGCAATTGTCAATCGACATTCCAAGTTTTACTGTCTGCCTGAATGTAATTGTCAATCAGAAGTAAGAAACCATTCAAACTACTAAAAAATCTATTCGTTTCTATTAACATTACCTAGATTTAGTTCTAAGATGTAAATTATAAAAATATGGAAATGTGAAGATAAAATGACACAAAACTCTGAGTTTAAGTTTAATTTAAGCCTTATTTAAGTGTTATATGCTTTAGGTAGACAATGCAAGCTTCATACGTATACAATGTACGTGACAGTCTGTGTAGGAGAAACAGAAAAAATGTGTAACGTATGTTCCTGTTTAAAACATAAAAATGCATGATGTGGAGAAACTAGGGGTAGAGAGGTGTAGCTTCCAGTGTGTATCAATACAGCAAAGTGTATATGTGCAGCAAAAGTTTTAACTTCAATCTGTTTTCGATGCCATAGAACCTTTGTGCCTGCGCAAAGGGTCTATATTTTACAGTGTCTGAAAATAGATTGAAAAAACATGTCAACTAATTCCCATTTAAATTCTAGCTCTGTTTACAAAGCAGAGCCAATGGAAAATGTATCTATATGTCCAATCTACCACCCCCCAAAAAATATACAATAAGCAGCATGAACACTTTGCATTTGAAATGTTCCATATAAACCTAAACATTGTGTGAGTCCATTTAATGAGAGATGCAATGTGGTAATTTTTGAAGTTCCAGCACACTTTTCAACGGACTATAGTAATTAATTCCTTATGGACAAAAACAGTTCAGCCTAAGTTGCCAAACTGATTTGTGTCTTTCCAGGATGTTGTTGACATCACCTTCCTGAAACTCAGGCTTTAGTTTCTTGAGTATTTAAAATCTAAAGCCAGTATGTCTTTTATGAGTGATCAAATGCTTAGACAGAGCATCATTACAACACTTAGCCTAAATTTCAGTCACGTGTCCTGAAATTCTTTTTTTTTTTGTTTGTTCATGTTTTTTCCAATATAGAATGCCCACAGCTGTCACACTGAGCTCTGTAGACAACAAATGTAGAATTACAATCCCCACCAGCATTAGTTTTCAGTTCTTTCTGTAGGTATGGGAATATAAATGAATCACCCTCCTTTATGTAGTCAAACAAATGCAATTTCAGTCACATTTCTTGGTTCTTTTGTCTGTAGGTTTTGCTTTGCTCTCAGCCCAGTTACAGATGTTCCTGCCCTTTCTATAAACAAACTGAGGTCTGTCACGTAAAATGCTTCTTAGGCGTGTACTTTCAGATATTATAGCCCACTTTTCATTGATTATATCCTTGATGCATGGAAAGTCCCAATAATATGTAAAAATACAACAGTCTTTTGTCTTTTCTTTCCCAAATGATTTCTTTCGAATTTTCACATGGTTGTTAAGGAAATGGGCATTGCCATTTTTCAGTTCTCTGAAGGGTTCAAGTAAGGAGCAAAGCATGCTACACTCAGGCTAAAAAAAATAATTTTCTAAATTCTTAGGATTCTTGAGGAAAGGTTGGAGTTTTGAGGTGATGGGTGCCAGTCTCTATCCTTGGGATTTTACGACATTGTGTTATGTTTTTGGAGGGTGAACACTTCTGTAATGTAGAAGCATATCTACTCTGGTGGGTTTTCTATATGAATCAGCCACTATTCTTCTGTGTCTTTGTCTTTTGACATTTCTATATCTAAGAAAATGGTGAAGTCAGGGCTGTGGGAGGAGGTGAACCTGAGGAAAGGAGTTGTCTGATTAATGTAAGTGATAAACCATTGAAGCTCTATGTTATCACCTTCCCACACAATAAAGATGTCGTTGATAAATCTGAGATAAACTGCTGAGTCATGTACTTTTGATTAAGATGAAGTCCTCCTCCCACTTTCCAGGTGCGATGTTAGCTATGCTTGTGGCCATAGCTGCCTCCATTGCTATGCCTGTTGTCTGTTTGTATCTTTTGCCATTAAAAGGGAAGTAATTTTCAGTCCAATACTAGGTTCAGGAGCTTACCTAGTGTCTCACATTCTGCTGTAGTAGCTTTGTTGTAATTCAGTAGTGCTTCTGTAGCTGCATGTATGCAGTACTGATGGGGTAGTGCAGTGTATAAAGATTCAGCAACAATAGTAAGTAGTAAGCTATCCTCACTGATGGGAATGCTCTTGATTTTTCTAATAAAATCCATGGAATCTCAGATGTATGTTCTGTTCTTCTCTGCCAGTGGTTTCAAAATGTAGTCCAGGTAAATAGCTATGGCTGCAGAGAGTGAGCCCCCACTAGCAAGCACAGGCCAGTAAGTAGGATCATTCTTATTCTTATGTGGCTTGGGTATTCCAAAAAATCTAGGAAGCCAAGGGCATGTTGTTTTAAGGTATTTGAACAAGTTCTCTGGTATTAGATCAGCTTAGTACATATCACATGTTTTATCTTCCAATCCACATAGGCATGCTCAATTTCATTCTCAGTATGTTTAGTGTAAAACCTCCTGTCATCTAACATAGTCTCAATTTTAATGTTTTAGGTGGAGGTATCAGTGACTAAATTACCTCCTCCCTTGTCAGGTTTCATAATCCTCTTTGATTTATTATTGCTCAGCTGAACTAGGCCCTTTCGTTATTCCTTATTATGTTGTAGAATCTCTTTCTAGGAGGATTGCCTAGCAGTTTTCGAATGTCTAGCTCACATTTCACCTCAAATGCTACTAATGTCTGATTTAGAGGTGGGTAATATGAACTGGGCCTTTTTATAGTCTCCTCAATTGCTTTCTTCTCTGTGAGTTTTTGTCATGGTATATCAGTTTCAGATTCAGTTTCCTGACATATTAAGGACCTTGCTGTCTGACTCATTCTCCCTAGAATAAAAGCAAGTCCCTTTTGAAGAACACTTTTTTCAGTGTCAGTTAGTACCTTTTCTAAATGATTCCATGTTGTGAGGTACTTCATTACTGTCACTGGTCTACCCTCCTGTATCAGGGTCCCAAATTGTAGTCCTAGTTCTCAAGATATTTCAGGTCTCTGGCTTCTGCCCATTGTTTTCCTCTCCTGTATCCTCTCTGGTGTTCCTGGTGGTCTCTGTAGGGTGTCTGGTTGTAGGTCTGATTCAAATAGTCCTGCATGACCCTCAGAGGGCTGTATTAAGATCAAAGTGATGGGCCCTCTTTGGGGCTGTGGGGCTGGGGCTGGGGCTGTTGATGTTGGGTTTGATCCACATGGTCCTGCCTGACCTTCAGAGATCTATAGTAAGGTCAAAGTAATGGGTCCTTTCTGGGCCTGTGGGTCTAGGTCTGTTGATGTTGGTCCATTAGTGGCTGTCGTAAATCCTGTTGGAGGGGTGGCTGGTTCTGGTATCGAGGGATACTGTGATCTCCATTGTATGGAATCCAATTCAGTATCCTGGGTGGTTCTTGGTGTGCTCATCTTCACTTGAGTTTGTCAGGTTTGTGATAAATCCTGCAGGTCTGTGGTCATGGGTAAATCTTGTCCTTTTTGAAAGTTGTCCCCTTGAAACTCCTGTTCTCTTTTGGTTCTATTCTCTCTTTGTTTATTGACCTTGTTCTTTGCTTAAGGAAGTCTCTCTGGAAAATCTTTATCCAGCTGATCTCTTCATTTTGTTGATCTTCCTTTCCCTGATGGAAGTCTCATATTCTTGCACTTTTTCTTTGTGTTGCATACAGTCTGTCTGTATTCTCAGTCATGGTTTCATCCATCTGGCCATTTTCAAGTTGTAACATCTTAGTTTTAGTATTCTCCTGTAAGGACTTGTTATTTTTAAGTAACAGTTGAATAAGTTTAAAACTTGCTTCCTCCAGTATCTTATTCGATTCAGTGCTAAAAGTCTCATCCACATTTTTCCACATAGGTTGCTTAAGCAGTCTAAGACCCCCTAGGGAGTCTGTTCTTAACAACACTCTGTTCGAGGTAAATCTGCTTCCAATATAAACTCTGTAACATCTTGAGTTGTTTTTCTAAGTTCTTAAAATTAGCTTTATTTTCAGTCATGTTAGTGTCAATTGTATTCATCGCTGTGGCAACCCTAACCGGGAATAGCTGAAAGAAGAAGAAGAAGTGTCAATTGTGTTCATATTGTTTGTAGTGATGACATTATCTCCATCTTATGTTGGCACTGTCAGGAGCTCTTCTAATCTTCAATTCTCCATTATATTCTTCTTCCTTTTAGAGGTGGGAGTATACTGCATAAAAGAGGGGTTCTAGTCACTGAAAATCCAAGACACTCCATGAGCCAAAAAACAAGACAAAATCCAGAGTCCCTCAAATTTTCAGTAAGCCAAATGTCACATACTTAGCCCAAAAATCCAAACGCTGTAAGAAACTTTCCACCAGGTGTTCTCAGCGGAATAACTATACAAAAATACTCCCTAGATTTGAAACAATATGAACCTAGTATGGGTATTAACTGTTATAAAACTTAAAATAAATCAATTAAACTTAGTAAATCAAGTAGAAAATTCAATCCAGGATATGTTGAATTTGCAGTTTCTTTATTAGTAAACACAGACGACCGATCCATAAGACTTAATGGTTAATACATTTAAGAACAATTACTTAAATAGCAGTTGAAATGGGAGTGCCAAAGTTTCCACTGTAAATACAAATTAAAATAGTTGGCCACCATCTTGAGCTTTAGCTGGAATTTCACCCAAGTGTCCTGAAATTCTTCTTTTTAGTTTGTTCATGTTTTTTCCAATGTAGAATGCCTCACAGCTGTTACACTGAGCCCTGTAGACACCAAATGTAGAATTACAATCCCCACCAGCATTAGTTTTCAATTCTTTCTGTAGGTGTGGGCATATAAATGAATCACCCTCCTTTATGTAGCCAGAAAAAGTGCAATTTCGGACACATTTCTAGGTTATTTTGTCTGTAGGTTTTGTTTTGCTCTCAGCCCAGTTACTGATGTTCCTGCCCTATCTACAAAAACTGAGGTCTGTCACCTAAAACACTTCTTATGTTATAGCCCAGTTTTCATTGATTATATCTTTGATGTACTGAAAGCCCCAAGAATATGCAAAAATACAAGTCTTTTGCTTTTTGTTTGCCAGATGATTTCTTTAGAATTCTCAGATGGTTTTTAAGGAACGGGGAGTTGTCATTTTTCAGTTCTCCGATGGGTTCAAGTAAGAAGTAAAGCATGCTACCCTTGTACCCACTGGCTAAAAATAATTTTTTAAATTTTTGGATTCTTGAGAAAAGCTTGGAGTTTTGAGGTGATGGGTGCAATTCTGTATCCAAGGGATTTTACCATGTTGCGTTTTGTTTTTGGAGGAGTTTTGTAATGTAGAAGCAAGTTTAGTCTGGTGGATTTTCTGTATAAATCAGTCACATTTCTCTCCCTTTGTCTTTGTCTTTCAAGATTTTTATATGTAAAAATGTGAGGTCAGGACTGTGGGAGGAGGTAAACCTGAGGAAAGGAGTCATCTGATTAATGTAACTGATAAACCGTTGAAGCTCTGTGTTGTCACCTTCCCACACATTAAAGATTTTGTCGATAAATCTGAGGTAAACTGCTATGTGAGTCATGTAGCTCATGTCATTTCTTTTCTTTCCTCAATATTTATATATTTATTAATTAATTTATTTATTATATTTATATAATCTCCCTAGAGAAACATGATGCTTAATCATGTCCATCTTCATTGTCCTCACTGGGTTCAAGGTGCTGACTGTTTCAGCATTTCAGCATGTATTACTTATGCCCCTTGAAGTGCCATTGTAGATCATGACTTCACTCATTTTGCAAAGAATAAGCATTTTTGAGTGTTCTTCAGAAAGATAGAGCTTCAGGTGTGAAGAATATCATTTTGCAGGCAGAATTTGCTTTCTTTTTCACCTTTGCAATTGCTCACAGTACCAGTGCTTGTCTGAAAAACAGAATATACATCTTCTGCACTTTATTCCATTTTGTGGTATTTCAGTCCGTAGTAGAATCTCACTGTGTTATTATGAAGACTGTAGTATTTGCACCTGCAGTACAATGACAGATTTATCATTATCAGATTTTCCAGGACCAATAAACATTGATTGTAACAGAGTCTATTAGATTACTATCACCACTGTTTTCTTCTTTGATTTGCCTAACTGGTTCCTGCAATCACTGACAGTGACCTAAATTCAGAATTAAGGGATTTTTGGAGGGGGGCTATATAAAAAGGAAGTCAAAATAATAAGTTAGCATCAAGTAGAAAAAGCAAACCAAATAAATATGTAAAATATAAGAAGAAAGATGTATTAACAGCAACACTGACATATTTACATGAAGATTCAGAAATAAACTAGAGTTATAATAAGCTATGAAAGAGTTTTCTTACAGTTTGATGGTTTAATACAGTTTACATATAGTACACATCATCATCCAGCTAAGCCATTGGAACACCTTCCACAGACATACCATTATGATTTGCTGAAAGGATTCCATTGGTTCCCTGTTCATAGCAGAACCACAATCCTAGTATGTGCACTATTTTGAAGGTTAGGGAATGGGTGACCTGTACATCACCACCCTGAATGTTTTTTTTGTTTTTCTTTCGGCTTTTCCCGGTTAGGGGTTGCCACAGCAGAATTCTGGTAAGCTAATGATTGGCAGCCGATTTTTATGGTGCCAAGGTGCCAGCCCGATGCCCAACCTTCAACGAAGGCACACCCATTCACGCATGTCTTTTGAACACCACTCGACCGCGGGGAGGACATGCAGACTCCACACAGAAGGCACTCCAGCTGAGAATTGAAAATTATCCAGCAGGCCATTAATGTACAGGTAATGCCCGCTTAAAAATAAGTCTGACACTTCAAGGCAACACATTAAGTTGCCCGAAGCCCAAACAGAGAAAAAGCTGATGCTTGCCTTTTTTTATACTTGCTAAACAGTGGTTTAAAAAAAAAAAAGAAAATGTGTGTGTGTGTGTGTGTGTGTGTGTGTGTGTGTGTGTGTGTGTGTGTGTGTGTGTGTGTGGGTGCGTGTGTTTGTCTGTACTTGTGTGTGTGTGTGTGTGCGTGTGTGTGTGTGTGTGTGTGTGTGTGTGTGTGTGTGTGTGTGTGTGTGTATCTGTGCACATATTAAATAACTGCATAATTTGTATTTTGTATTTAAAATAGCTCCTCCAACAGCTATAATATGTACTACAGAAACTTTTTAATATTAGGCAGATGAACTATTTTGCATATATATTTTTTTAATAAAAACAAAACAAAGAATACAAAACAATTTAGTAGTTAGCCCATTCTCTAAGACCAATAATGCCCACCGGGGTGCGTGTCATTCTGTAAGTGCACTTCCATAGGTATAGATACCCTTTGTCAAGAACACCTCTGGGCTTGCATTATTTACACAATAGCAGACACCCTACTGAGCATTATTGCATTACTTGTATTACTACCAGCCACTTAGAAATTCATTCCTCATTAGGTGAATTAATTGCATTAAATGGCTTCAGTATGGACAGGCATTGGGGAAGAAAGCTATTGATTAAATGGTCTAGCCACTTTGAATCATCAAAATACAATGCTTCCAAAGCAAACTAAAATGTACCTACTAGAGTCTAACAAACATAGCTGTCACAAACATAATGGATGAGTAAAAGACAACTCTTCCCAATATATATTAAAACAATTTTATGAGAAAGATTTATACATGCAAAAAGCAATGTTAAATTCCAGTGTTCCTTAACAATGTTGTAAAGAGCCTTGATGTTGTGTTGATTTGATTACTATTGCAATACACTCGCAAAATCACAGTTACATGAAACATACTGCTCTTACATTTGCATGTTATATAGACATTTTAAGAATCTTCTGTTTTTTGTGGAAAATATGATGCCCTTTATCCTTGTAGATAATGCACTCTGCTTTTGTTTGCTTATTGTGTAGATTTCTAGTTTTAAGTGTATATAATCTTTACTTAATGTACTTGCAATGCTACAATAACATGCAAGCTGTACCTATAGCATACCTCTCAACCTGAAAACATCAATAATCTGGACAAAGGCCCATGAAAAATAGGTACAAATCCTTATGTTGATTAACATAAAATGCACATACATAATTATGTATCCCCGACTACTCCAATGGAATTATGGGATACCAACTTTCAAACTTAAACAGAAGAACAGACAATCAAAATATGGTCCCAGACCAAGTAGTAAATGGTGGTAACTATTTTTTAAGTGTGTAGCAATAATGTTCACTGGGAAGGGAGACAATGATGATCCTTAGGATTTTGGTTTTGGTAAATTTCAGTATGTGGGTTTTGTCTTTAAAGTAGGGCATTTAATGTTAGGCAATATTCTAATCTTAGCAAAAGAATATTATAGTTTGCTAGGACCTCCAAAAGTCATTCTACATGGCTTACTGATCAGTGGCATAGCTTGGGTTTGTGCCGCCCGGTGCTGTCTTTGAGTTTGCCACCCTTCTCCCTCACAAAATCATGGTCAAATGGGACCCTCCCCCATACACAGCCCTCCCCTCTGCAGCCATTTCAATGTCCCATTACTTGGCTATTTTACCCCATTTACCATAAACACTGTAATGTGCATACTGCTTTACTTCTACAATGATTATTTGCATTTCATTTAAAACTTTTATTTTACACTTTATAGCTCAAACACTAATAGACATCTGCTAAACAAAGCAATACAGTCTCACAATGAAAATAGACTTAGCATTAAAACTTCTCTGCCCTTGAAACTCACATTCATTGAAACAGCATTGAAACCCATATTCAAAGAAAATGCATCTGGCCAGTGGTGGATAAAGATTACCTCTGGGCTGTTTTCAAATTATAGGTCCCTTGTACACGAAACATACATGTGTTCTTTGATACACATTCCTGGTTGTATTAAATTATGTTCCTTGTATAATCCAGCACTCTTGTTGGAGCACATTTTAAATTTATTGTTATGAACATTTTCCAGTAAGCTATGAAACAAAATGCATGAACCAGTAATGACAAAATTGCCCAATTCAGAACATTTCCATCATAAAAATATACTCAGACGTCTACAATCCACCAGTATCAGTAAATATGCACAATGTCTGCAGAAGTAAGAGTCATCTAAATAACTCCACATTAAAGAGATATGTAACTAATGAAGAGGTTGCTGCTAGCAAGCAACTTTATATTTCATTGTTTCATCTACAAATAAAGTACCTGTTGCCCTTGAGGAATAAATTGCCTATGTTACATTAAAAAAATTATAAGCTAGTAATGTTGCAATATGGGATAGATGGCAAACTGATAACAGGTTCATAGTAACTAGGTATCTTCACCAAAGAGGACATTCTCAGGACTGCGGCATCCACCCCCTTTAAAAGTACAACACAGCACAGTATCAGCAATTCATAGATAGATGGCTATCATTATTTAACAAATTCAGTTGTCACTGGTTTGCCAGAAAACCACAGGTTTTAAGAGGAACAGACCAAAAGTATGAGCCAAACATTCCAGACATTCTATTAAACTTTGGACAGTTGAGAACTATGGACTTAACTCCTTGAATCACAAGTGGTGGTATGGGTAGAGAATTTAGGCTCTTGCTTCTTGTACTTAAGGTACAGAGTTTGAGTCTGGGTAACCCTAACCACCAGTTATACCTAACTGGGGCATTTTATGCACACACACACACACACACACACACACACACACACACACACACACACACACACACACACACACACAAAGCAGAATGGCAGTCTAGCTACAACTAATGCAAACAACACACACCTGAAGCAGAACGGCAGTCTAGCTACAACTAATGCAAACAACACACACCTGAAGCAGAACAGCAGTCTAGCTACAACTGATACAAACAACACACACCTGAAGAAGAATGGCAGTCTAGCTACAACTAATGCAAACAACACTAAACTAGCAAATGGCTGCTAATCCAAACTACTAACATAAAGAAAACTGAAGTATAGCAACATTCTGTTGAAGCATAGTTCTGTTCAAGCTACTAACATAAAGAAAAATCAGGCGTAGATCATAAAACAATGTTTCGTTCACCCCATAAAACTGCAAACAGCCCAAATGAAACGTTCCGTTCAGCCCATGAAACTGCAGACAGCCCAAATGAAACATAAGGAAAATGAAACTGCAAAACAGCCCCTCTCGCCCCCCTTCATTTTTGCCTTACCTGGAGGAGCAGTAAAGTGAAAATTAAGCAGTAACGAATGGCTTAGTTGAATTCTGGCATCATTGTACCCCGCATGTGGTGATGCCAGAATTCAGCTGCCGAGTCGAGCCATAATTTAAAAAAAAAAAACCCAGGAAATTCAGAAATTAAAGAGGCCACTTGGAATTTGTGGCACCCTAAGATTTTGCCCTCAAAACGGGCATTTACTGAGAAATTCAGTACGGTTAAGAGGTGTTACTAGAACAACTTGTAAAATGTTCTGTTATTGTGATTGCTACTGAGAGACTGGGTCATGGCTGAAGATGGTCAGTAAATTAGCAAACTACCTGATTAACAAATGTAAATAGATAGATAAATAGATGGATGATTAACACTTGTAATATATTATACAAAATGCGAGATAATAATTGTTCATGGCCATCCAAGGTGAAAATTAGCTAACATTTGTAATATGATAAACTAAAAGAAAGAAGAAAGTAACAACACTAATTAACATGTACTGTGAGGTATATGTAGAGTGCTGTGGGTCATAAACTTCAGTAGCATGGCTGCAACAGCTTGTCTGGCTTTCAAAGACATCATGGATATAATAAAATTAGATTTTGTCCTGCCTGCATTTACTTGTTTCCTGTGTATATGTAAATATATTTATTCAGAGATGGACAGCTACCCACAGTAATTGAATGTTCTGTGTCTTTGAGTGACATACTGTTGATTCCATATACATTAGATCTAGTACAATTCCCCTACCCACATTTTGTATAAGTGTGTGTGTGTGTGTGTGTGTGTGTGTGTGTGTGTGTGTGTGTGTGTGTGTGTACAGATAAAAAAAAGAGTGTTTGTACAACTGTTGGCAGGTTAGGGTTATAGTAAGGGTTAAATATTTGTGTTGTGTGTGTTTGTTAATACATATTTCAGTGTCTGCACCTGTCTTGTGCCATGGTATTGTTATGGAAAACATTTTTTCTAAGATAAGATGTAGGCCAGGGTTAAGGTTAGGGACAGGGGCATGGTTTGGTTTAGCACAAAGTCCCCCCCCCCCATCTTATTAATATGTGCTAATCCTAACTGACTTTAGAAAAACTGTTTCAGTAACACTACCACTAGTCAGACAAACATCATCCTATGGTATTGCTATGGTTTTGAGTTTTGTTTTTTGTTAGTTTTATTTTATTTTGTTTTATTTGTTTTTTCTATTTATTTACTGTGGACTTCAGGTGTCTTTTGTTAGTATTGTATGTTCTTTATTGTGATCTGTCAATATTTTGAACTGCCAGTATTTTGATATAAATGTATATATAAATATATACTTTTGTACATTCCTACACTTATGAGCACTTCTCTACAAATTGTATATAGACTCTGCTTGTGTCTGTGTTTATCATAATTACCTTACCTTACCATACTGTCAGTGTGTGTGTGTGTGTGTGTGTGTGTGTGTGTGTGTGTGTGTGTGTGTGTATGTATATATATATATATATATATATATATATATATATATATATATATATATATATATATATATTGATAGATAGATAGATAGATATTGATATAGATATGATTTTGTTGTTTAGGTTTACTTATTTACTTCTCCCTGGGCTGAAATTGGTCTTTTGTGATAATTGTTCTACCCTAGTTAATACATTAAATTAAATAAATTAATAAATAAAAATGTAGTGCATTACATTTGTACAATGAAACACTAAATAAAGCATGACATTGTCATGACATGACATGAACATGATTGTGGCATCATCCATTTCCTTGTACACCACAAATGTTATATTCTCCTATGTAACTAAACATATGCACCCCTGTGGCCCACGTTATAGAGGTACATGTGAGCATATCACCTGTATAATTTACAAAAGGGTCATACAATTTAAATTCTACCACCCAGTACCCCAAACAATAATAAAAGAGAGTAAAATGAACTGATAGACCACAGAATAAAACATGTGAAGACAGCAATCAATTGGAGGATATACAAGGACCAATGTGGGGAGAGATTGTGCTTAGTGTGAGGGTTCAGATCTAGGTATATTTTTGTATGTAGTACCCTTTTTTAAAATATAGTAAAAAGGAATGGTGAGAAAGCCCATGGGCTAAATGGGGTGATCAGAGAGGGATTGTGAAAAGCAGAAATACACATATATGTTCAAGGAGGACAGACAAAGCAGAAATATGCAAAGGGTGAAGCACCATTCAATAGGAAAGGATGACTTAAATGGAGATATAACATAACAGTAGGTGGGTACCTAACTCTAGAGCAAGGCTGCACACTTGGTATGCAAAGTGATGGATGTAGAAGGGAGCACACTTCATGAGAGGAGGACAGCTCACCAATATTAGTTGAGGAGATTCACCCCAGGATGTAACCACATGCATTGGATAATGGATGTTCCTAGAGATTCACTAACTGCTGCACTTGTCCTCTGATAACAACTCACTGGTTGTGTACATTTACTTTTACTTCAGCTTAGAATCCTTGCTCAGAAACTTCCAGTTTAAAGCATCTATGTCAGTCATACCAGCCTCTTCATGCCTGTTGCTGGATTTTTGATCATTAATCCTGTGGGAAGCAAATCAAGGCTGTGCAACATCATCATGGGTGGGTGCATCTGCAAAGAGAAGGGAGACAAAATAAAAGTACTTGTCTTCAGACATTAGAAAGATAATGCTCTGCACTTATGCCAGGCAAATAGGGAAGGCAATGCTATGCAATTTGGTAAGCCACTTATGTAGGACTGTTGCAAAAACAAGTTATCAACATGAATCACAGATGTTAATGTCCTTAGAGACAAGGCCTGTTTTGTTAACATCCAGACTATCACTGAATATTGCTGTATGGTATATGAACACATGTATGCAAACGTGCCTGCATCTAGAGCAATCATTTTTGTGCTTTTCAAACCAGGAAATTATGACAAAGTCCGTAAGGATCATAACTGATTTTCACAAGCAGCCAAGTCTGACATGGCATATTGCACATGTGAAAATGTCTTTTACATGACATTACCATGCACTGCCCACTATGAAATATTTCCTAAGTGCAGGATACCTGTATGTATGAAGTAAAGTATGTCACATGTATGTCAGTGGAAGCACCACACCACTGATGCTAACACATATGATACTGGGAACACTGCATCATGTTTGTGGTACTGGTTGTGATAGATAATAAATATATATATGCAGCAAAGTATGTGTATTATGTATTCCATGTGGTGTGAGATTAGGGGAACTAAAAACCCTTCTAAAGACTTGTGTCAGTCTAGATCAGCTAATTTGTAAAAGATACCTGATTAATGTTACATACTTGTGGTGCTGTCCTTAATGGTAACAGACAGCCATTCCTTAGAAGGCATTGCCAGCATTTACATGCCCTAACAACTGCATGTTTTGTGATCTGCATCACCATACAGAAACATCACCATACAGAAACATGCAAGTATTAGCATTTGTGTGTGTGTGTGTGTGTGTGTGTGTGTGTGTGTGTGTGTGTGTGTGTGTGTGTGTATGCGCAAATATGCATATACGTGCATACATGTGAATATGCATGTGCCTGTATCTGCATCTTTCTGTCTCTGTGTCTGTATTGGTGGAGGACAAAATAAACTTATTTGCTGATAGATAACTTGCCAGAAATTTGGAATGCATGTGTAGGCTTAAAAAGACCCTAATGGTCATTAGGCTAGTACACACCTGTGAACCTATGCACCTTTGACTAAACTGAGAGTTGTCAAAATGATGGTAGCTAAAATTTAATGAAGGAAAATATAGGGTGTTGCATCTGGGTCGTGATGATCTGTGGGTAGATAAAGAACTGGACAGGTTATTGATTTTTGCCAGTGAGGTAGATATTTGAAATGTTGATGTCAGAGGTATTTAATAGTCAGGACAAATGTGAAAAGGTAACTGTAAAAGATAATAAAACTTGGGATTGCTTTAGGAGAATCTTAGATTCCATGTATAGGTATAATTTTTGTCATTGTATAGGGCATTGGTGATATCATATTTTGACAAATTAATGCAGCTGATATCAGGGCTGGTTCGGTGAGTGTATGTATTAGTCTGTCATGTGGGTCTGTGTTAATAACTGCAGCAAGGAGTTAGTATAATCCCTTTGTTGTAATTCAGATGGCATTTGTTTGTTCCTCAACTCTTAAAACTTGGGTCGAGGAGGGTGCCACTGTGGAGACTCTCTGAACACTGCTCAGGCTGCTAGTTGACTTAGCTGTGGTTCTGACAGACAGCATTTATGTTCCATCAGGTGCCCAGTTGTGATGTTTCAGACCAGAAAAGTATTATGCTAGTGGTAATGCACTTGGTGATTGGGTGTTTCACAAGATCCCCAACACTTGGGCATACCCAGTAAAATATTGTTTTTAGATGTCATTGACAGTGCATTAAAGCATAATGACCAAACTAAGGACAGTGAACCGCCTGAGATGTAACTGTCACAAGTGCATTAATATGTCTTGATGGGTGTCCAACTGAGCCAAAGTTTATGCCATACTGTTGCAGAAGATTGCTAATGCGTTTTAGAGAAATAATCGCTCTGCAAGCTCTTTCTTTGATACTGTAAATATTACATTACATCTAGAATGCAAGCCTGGTCATATATATGGTGTCTTAGCATTAATCACAGTGTGGAAAAGGAAATAAATAATATGAGAATAATGTTGGTAAGGTAACAGATCAGCACACTGACGTCACCTTTTATAACTTGGAAAATAGACTCAAAGCCATGGTGTAGACTGTGTATAAATGTACAGTCCCAGTCCTTGGAAAAAATTTTTATATTTTTAGGCTGGTATAATTGCTATCACGGTACAGACCTGAAAGGGTCTATATTGAATGTTCGAACATTCAAAATTCCGAGTGTCATATGGTCGACACCATATGATTGGATTTTTGAATGTTCAAACATTGTAACGGAGATCTCCGTACAGCATGGAATGGGAAGATTTCCCTTTTCTGCACTGTAGTTCGATCTCGAAGTTGGTATATTTAAAGAGCGGGGGGTGTGGGGGGTGCAAAGGGGCTTGCTCCCTTGCTTAAAACGTTCAGATGGGTGTTTTGTGTAGTTTATTTTTTTTATTAGATATTCAAAATTTTGAAACTTCGATCATATGGTGTCGACCATATGACAGTCGAACTTTCAAAAGTTGGTTTATCTAATATAGACCCACCTAAAATAGTGGAAAATCTGATCACTGAATTTTAGCCCAGATGAAGATGCATGGGTAACAACTTATGAATTAAGAACAAAAGAAATGTTTAGAAGGGTGGGAAACATACTACAACAAAACATACCTAAATTATTAGAATATCTATGTAAAATTACATTTAAAAATGAAATATATATTTATATTTTTATCAGATGTGTATACGATTATAATAAAGTACAAATGAGAAATAAATGACAAATGTTGGGACTTTAAAGTATATGTTTAATTTCTCCAAGTCTTTTGGGCTTCTAATACCATGACGGGAATGGGCCCCATTCCTAAGTCAAAGTATGATTAAAGTTCATGAAATTAGTATTGTTTCAGTCTTTGATGTTAGCCAAAAGTGATTATTGCAACATCCGCAATGTTCCCGGAATTGACTTCTTCTGCAGTTCATACGGAGTTACATGTACCAGTAACATCTCTAAATACGACTGTAAATTCTTTTTTTTTTTTTGAGACCCATTGCTCCTACTACTATTGGAACTCTCTGGGTATCCTTCTTCCATATTGCCCTCATTTCTGCCTGCAAATCCTGGTATTTTATGACTTTGTGTGTGTGTGTATATACAGTATACACTGTAATCACTGGGTGTAGCAATTTCAATGATCAATGCTACTTTTGACTTCTCTTCATGCACTGCTATATCTGGTTTTCTCATATCTATTTTTGAGCTGTTGGTAATGGGTGATCCCATGGGATATAAACTTTGTCATTTTTTATAATCCTGTGTGGTTCATGTTTCCAGTACTTCTCAGCTACTTCAGTATTGTAATGTGTGCACAATCCCCAATGCAACAGTCTTACCATAGTATTATGCTTTCAATATACAGGTCCTTTGCCATTAGTGTATCACATCCAGCAACAAGATGTGTGACTGTTTCCAGTTCTGTTTTACAGAACTTGCATTTGTCTGTTTCTCCCCACATGTTCAATGGACTTTGTAAACCAACATGTATGTAGCCCGCTATCCTGGGTCGCTGATAATAACCTTTCATCTTGTGGTTTAAATTGACCTCTTCTTAACCATTCCTGCATCAAATCCTGATCGACATGAGGTTGTTCCAGACATTTTCTGTACTTGCAACTATATATATGCCTTTTCCATATTTCTTGTCTTCTCATCTGATCCTTCTCTTTATATTTCTTTTGTTTTTTGGCACATTCAGTTGCTGCCTGATTTTTTTGTCTACTTCTGGTTTGGTTTCCATTCCTGCTTGACACTGATATGCTTCTGCTAAACTAAGCAGGGAAGTCATCTTAGATTTGTTCTCTTCATGTTTCAAAACTTTAACTATGTTTGGATCTGATAAGATCAGCAGATATGTATGCAATCCTATGATCACAGATCTATACATGTAATCAGTTTCAAGGAGGACCATACTTCCTTCAGAATGAGGGATATATAATCATGGTATACATTGATATTTATGTATCATTTAAGTGTGAAGCATTTTTGTTGTTTTCCAGTCCAACGGATTCAATACCTCTTGGTGTCAATCACCCCAAAACTGTAAGTTAGAACAGGAAGAGCAAATTGATTTATAGCTTGGACTTTGTTCTCAGATGTCAGGGTTGCTTTCAGTATTAATTTTGGTCTTCTAAAATATTCTTTACTGAGTTTTGTTCACATTTGTTTATGTTTTACTGTTGATCCTTCATCATTTTCCCAAATATTTATACACTTCCTCCTGCTCAGTTACTTTTCTATCACATTCCTGTTCCAGACTGATATTTTCCTGGTGCTGCAGCTTTCCTGCTTTAAATGCTGCTTTTGCACATTTATCAGGACCGAATGACATTATTATATCATCTGGGAAAGTTTTGACCACTGCAGTTGTGTTTTCAATTCCTCATCTGATGAGCAATACAGTTTTAAATCATGCACAAAAAGAAGCTGAGAAGTCTTTACACTTTGCTGTTTCTGGGAGCCAAAATGTAACCATGAGTAGACAGCTTAATGGGTTAAGGCAAGACAAAAGAGCAGCAGTGACAGAGTCACTCTGGAATATCCCCCTTTGAATTTTTATCCCTGGTATAACAATTTGTCCTTTATCATGGCTTAACTGCAAAGTAGTTTGCCACTATTTCATGGTCCCTTTAACCTAATCGATTAGGGTGTATCTTATACATCTAAGCACTCCTTTATCCATGAAGGTAGGATACTGTCAAATGTTTTTTTGTAATCTCTCAATGCCATACTTAAATCTTCCCCTTTTTACAATTTTCCATTATGATTTTAACAACAAATGATCCTTTGTTCCATATACTTTCTTTTGTTTCCTTTTTATTCTATTTCCATAAATGAATTTTCTTCTAAATGACTATAAACTCTGTCGGCATAATTTCCAATATATAGTTTATACATTGTCGGAAGGTAAGTTATTTGTCTGTAGTTTTTAGGATGGCTTGCAGGTTCACTCTTAAGGAGGATTATCATTTTTCCTGTTATTAACCAGGTTGATGTGTGTTGGGGGTATGCGTATAAGTAGTTCTTACTCAGAGCGAAATCTTCATGTAACAATGTTACTACTTTTAGACAGAAGTTAGGTACTGCATCTAGACCTGGGGTTTTCAATTTAGGAGCTTTTCTTAATTTTGTTTCAAGTTCTCTGGTCATTACTTCATCCCCATTTCATATCCTGTACATTTGAGCTTCTTACTGTTTTTTTTTTAATTTCGTGTATCCATTCAGCCTCTTTGTTATGTTCCACAGGATCTTCATATACATGTCTCCACTATGTGTCTATTTCTTCTTTTTTGGTGGTGTTTCTATTTCTTTAAGTTGGTTTCCCAATTCTCTATAAAACTTTTTTGGATGATCAGCGAATTGCTTATTTTGTATTTTTCCTTTGTATTTATGTGTATCGTCTAAGTTTTTCTACCTGTTCTGATATCTTTAGTTTATTATTTGCAATTGTGTACGATAGATCCTGATCTGTTCCAGTACTGCATATTGATTTTATCATGTCTATCTTTCTAAGTAATTTTGTTGTTCTAGTCCCTCTTCTATACTCTTCTAACAGTGACCCTTCCTGTCATAATTTTTTTTATAGTTTTCTCTACTTGATACTTCCATGATGTCCTTTGATTTCTTCCCTTCCCTTCCTGTAGTTTTGTGGTAAGACTTTATTTGTTATTAATTTGGCTACAGAGTAATATATCCTTTTTACTTTTGTTATATCATGTAAATTTCAGTTAATATTCTGGATTATGGTATTCATTTGTTTTATCCGACTTCTAACATTTTGGGTCTTACTGACTTTCTGTAATCTATTACTTTCATCAATCTTAATATCTCTATCCATTTCTATTAAATCAAGCAACTCTTCTCTTAGATCTTTTTCTTATCCTCTTTCATATGGAAACTCACTGCCCTATCATTCCACAGCATTGACTGCATCAGAGTTGCCACCATTTCCTGTTCCTTCTCTTGCTGAACGTACACAATTTCACTGGAGGCAAAAATCTTGCATACAAACAAGGCTATCAAGAACACACAAACAACATCCACTGCACAGTGTTCACATGCAGACCATCTTATGCTGAGGCACTAAAAACAATCACCCCAAATCTCATAGACCTCCTAAGCCTGCAAAGAACAATGCCTGCCCTCAGCAATCTCTAATGCACACACCAAAAGCAACACCAAACACTGCACATAAGCTTACACCCAATGGACCCCCAAAAACAAAGCCTATAAGGCAAGCAAACAATTGACCCAGACCTCCTGTCATAGGAACTCCATTGTATGACACACAGAAGCCCCATTTATCAGACTGGACAAGGAGTGGATTACTGTCAGTTGCTTATCTGGAGCCAGGATCTGCCAACTTATACAAGCACTCAAGTCATTGTACTACAGGTACCAATGTGATTTTATCATAGTCCATGTGGGCAATAATGACCTGAGACATACCTCTCTGGATTATTTAAAGAAAGATATTATGGACTCCTCTGAATATGTGTTTCAGACTGGTATGTGCTTTGCACTGAGCAGCATTTTGCCTTCACCAAGGATGATGCCACAGTATGAATAAAAATAATTGACTTTAACAATTGGTTTAGTTTCTGGTGTCAATCCAGGGGGGTTGATATCGGTTAGCCTGGGAGGTTGTGGTCAACATACCACATTGCTTTGCCAAAAATGGCCTGCATCTGCCCCCCCCCCCCCCCCCCCAGGCTTCTGGAACCTAAAGGTGTTACTGCTCAATGCTAGGAGCCTTAACAAGAAACTCCACATCCTACAAGCTGTCCTTACACTGGAGAATAAAGATATATGTGCCATTACTGAGACATGGTTTGAAGCCACAAAAAGTACTCTGGCAGTGCAGGCTAAAGTGCCTTCCACACATTTAGCCCATCAGCTGTACAGACAGGGACAAAAGGTGGAGGTGTCTCAATCTACATTAGCAACAAGTATACCTCATGGATGTTTAAACAGGATGATACCCTGTAGTTCATCCATGTGCAAATCACCTTAGATAGAGTCCCTTACATATGTTAGCAAGCTATAGGTCAACATCTATGTCTCAAGAGTCCCACAACTGTTATCCAGACCTACTGGAGGCATTGTCTACCCAACCACTCTATTTATGGGAGACTTTAACTACACCTATACATTGGAAAACATACACTGTCACCAACTTGCAGGCACCATGTTTCCTGGACTTAATTAACACAAATGCCCTGTTCAGTTAATATGCACTTCAGCCAGAGGTTCAAACATACTAGACCTTGTTCTCAGGAATACTGGAGAGTGCTATACCCCTCAATGTCACTTCTTCACTGGTGAGGTCATATCACAAAACTGTCTCATTTGAAATAAAAATCAACTTGGAAAACCCAGCAAAACCTACTAGTTAGAAACTATTCTAAAGCAAACTACATCCTATTAAGCAACATTTTGTCAAAACTCAATACCCCACTCAGCCCAGGGTTCTCAACAGCCTATGCATAAATTCACAGAAATAGTGTACAAACATGTAAATGGCTGCATAGATGCTGCTGTAACTACCAGAGGTAAACCTTAAACAAACCACACTGATGGAATCATAATCTTAACAGGGTGTAAAATAAAAGGAAAAAGTTATGGCCAAAGTCAAAAAGAGCAATTCTCATAATGACAAGAGCTCACTAATAAAATTAAACAGGAAAGTAAGGGGACTAATTAAATCCAACAAGGTCAGTTACAAGGTCACGATAGCCTCTCAGGCTAAAGACAACCACAAGGCCTTTTACAGCTATGTCCAAACCTACAAAAGTAACATGCAACAGTGTGCTGAACTGGTAGTAAATGGTACTACCTTCACTGAGCAGTGACATACCAAATCTGATTGCTGGCAAATTCATGTCAGACTTTAACCCCCACTCCCCTGACATGCCGTGTTGAATCCCTACCAGCATACCTCCCCCTCCCAACTATCAGCAAGAAGCAGGTCATAATGGTGTTCACTAAAGCTAAAAACAATGGGGCCCAACAAAATCCCAGGTTGCCTCTTAAATAGCCTGAAACCTGACCTATCAGGGCCAATTGAGTCACTTTCAACTACAGAGTCAAAACAGGCTACGTACCAAGCAAATGGAGGATGGCAACTGTTAATCCCCTACACAAGGGTTGACCATCAACATCCCCAGATACTAGAGGTCCATTCGATCCATTTGTCAGAATAATCTAAAATGTAAAGCCATAGAATTAATTATCATGGAAATGATCAGCAAAGACACTAACAACCTACAGACACTGGTCCCAACCCAATTTTGTTTTGTCAAAGGAAGATTATGCCTACTTAACCTGGTAGGCTTCCTTCAGAAGGTAACCAAGGCAACGGATGAAGGGAAAATGGTGCACACCACCTATCTAGACCTGGCTAAGGCATTCAGCACAGTACCCCACTCAGGTATTGTGGACAAACTCACTGACCTAGACATAAATGCCTACACACCTCATTGGATTGCCAGCTGGATCACAGATAAAACCCAAAAAGTCAGGACTGGTGAGACCACCTCCACCAAGAGGCAGGTCACCAGTGGAGTGCCAAAGGGCTCCATGCTGGACCCACTCCTGTTTTCCTTCCACATCTTGGAGGTCAAGGTTAATGTCAAGGGCCTTTGGCTCACCAAGTTTTCAGATGACTACAAATTGGGAGCTGTCATAAATTCCCCCTATGACAATAACATCCTGTAAGAAGGTCTAACACAGATAAATGACTGGTGCCAAAGCCACTGATTGAAACTCAGTGCAAAGAAATGTATTATAGTGCCTTTTGGGAAAATGTCTACAAAGGCAAATTACTCCATTTATAAGATACCCCTGAGAGTTGACCTTGTAGTTAGAGAGTTGGGAACATATATAGACAGTAATCTGTCCTTTGACCAACACATAGCCAAAGCAGTAAGAAAATCATTCTGTGTCACCCAACATTGTGGTCCAAGGAATTTATAGTACCACTCTACTCGTCCCTTATCAGACCCATTATTGAGTGCAATGCCTCCTTCAGCATGTACCTGACTAGGTATATGCAACAGTTGGAACGCCCACAGAGGTTCCTCAAAAGAAGAATCCAGGGTATTAATACATTTTCCTATACAGATTGCCTTAGGTCCTTGTCTCTATACTTAATAATAAAACAAATATCTCCCACTGCTAATGGTGTAGCAAGCAGAATAAGGTCAGCAAACAAGAAATATCACGCAACACCACCACGGCTGAAACGTACTATTTTCCTTAATAAAAACAGCTAAAGCCATTCAACGTATCGTAGATAAAATACTTGCACTTTATTCATGTTTAATTAAATCCAGTCTCTCTAGGAGATAGTAAAAAGACAAAAAATGCTTGGTAAAACAAAGTCCCTTGTAGTTGTAACACGATAAGTGCTTTCGGTAAACCTTCATCAGATTGTATTTAAACAGGGACTCCCTTTTTCATTAATAAAAATCTGATAGCCAATAGAAACATAAAAAAGAGACAACTCCTTTTTTTTAATTCATGACAAAAGCACCAATCATATGGCTATTGAATGGGTACACCTCCTAATCAACCAATCATAGGCCTCCTTGCCTTCAATACTGGCTTTAAGGGAATTACCGCATTAAGACCGGGGGGGGGTCCGCCCGTAAGTTAATGATCCATCTGGCTTCACTTAGTTCAGTTTTATTAGTGACATCTCCTTGTTTTACTGCCAAATAAATCCACTCAATGACTTTAAAAATAAAAGAATGTGTTGGAAAAAGTTTTATATGTAAAGCTAGAGCATTATGTTCATCTCTATCACGTATATCTCGTAGATGTCTCAAGATTCTATTCTTAAATAACTGGTTGGTTTTTCCAACATAAAAGGCAGAACATGATGTGCAGGTTGCTAGATAAACCACATTTGGGGTGGTACAAGTGGCTTTGTGTTTAAAAATATATTCACGGCCAGAATTAGGATGCAGAAAGAAATTCTTACTATCTTTGTGATCACAAGCTAGGCAGTTTCCCCATCAAAAGTCCTCTTATGTCCAGATGCCTATGACTTTGGGATGCCATCTTTAATATATAAAAGTATTTTAATATTCTTTTTGTTTTTGTACCCAAAACAGGGTTCGTCTTTCACAATTTCCCATAATTTAGGATCTTAAGTCAGGATAGGCCAATACTTTTTTAACCTGTACATTATCAGTGCTGTATGTAATCATCACTCTCAGTCTATTGGTATTATAACTGTTGTGCTTTTCTCTGATCATAATATTATCATCCAAAGTACTAATTTCTAGGTAGTTCATTCAGAACAGGGCAGGTATCCTTTTCACTGTATCCCCATAGTTGCAATCTTTTTTGCAAGTCCTGTATTTCCTCCTTTATAACTACTTCTTGACTACACCATCTCGAAATCTATGTGATTTCATTACGCATGATAGCCCTGGTAATATGTCTAGGATAATGCTACTCTTGTGGAGATAATGGTTTCTCCATGTGTCTTTCCTCTGTAAAGCTGTATCAATAAAACCTCCTTCTCTCAAAGTAACAGTCACATACAAAAAACTAATAGATGAATGAGACCATTTCCTGTGAATTCCAGGAAAGTGATGGTATGATTTAAGTAGTCAAGGAACAAAATAAACTGTTCTTCACCATCCCATAACAAAAAGAGGTCATCCACAAATCGACTATAAAAGACCACATGTCTGTATCAAGGACCGGTAGGGCTAAGTACATACATCCTTTCCCATTCTGCTAGGACAAGGTTCGAGTAACTGTTCGCACAGGGGGCAACCATGGCTACCCCCCAACATTGCCCAAAGATAAGCTGGTAGTTTGGTGTCGTTATATGTGGAGGGGATGTTATTTTCTTGTGATTTGTAGTGTTAGATGTTATGAAATTCGATGTTATGGGTTTTAGATGTTCTGGTCTCAATGTTATGAAATTATATGTTATGGGTTTTAGATGTTTTGAACTAGACCCATACACACACACATATGTGCATACACACACACACACGTATATATACATATATATATATATATATATATATATATATATATATATATATATATATATATATTTATATAGATATAGGGATCTACCTGACTACATTGACAGTTCAGAAGAGCAAAAACGACTTCACCGACGCCAGAAGATCGACAGTTCACAAACACGACACCTCATACACTCGACACATCATAACAACAACAATCAACAAACAAAACAAATCCCCTGTCCAAAAACCACACACACAACACAAGCACACCAAAATCCTTACAAACCAACACTAACCCTTACATACACAACTATCTACAACCCTAACCGAAACCCTAACCCTAAGGTCCGTCACTATCGCACACTCACCTAACCCGCGCCTTAACCCTAACTCACTTAACCCTCCCCTAACCCAAAAAATATCACTACTGCACCCTTACCTAACCCATGCCCTAACCCTAACTCACTTATCTCACCCCTATGGTAAAAACAACGTAAAAAACTCCTGTTAAGAGATGAACGCTCCTGGTTTCAAAACAAGTGTTAATTTTATGTATTTATTTTTATTTTATATATATATATATATTTTATACTTTCCTTATTTATTTATTTATTTATCATTAAAGATATTTATGATTAGAAATGAATTGAAGTTATAAAGTTATAGGGCTACTGAATTAAAATAGTATTACAAAGAATTCTGTGTATGTATAAATGTGCTTGGATGTCGTTGCATGGTTACTGACTGACTGGAAAAAACCTTTGTTTTTTTTTCTATTGGTTGAATAACCTTCCAGTGCCTTGGAACGCTATTTTTATTGAGTTGAATAACTCTTTTGTGTGCCTTTGGAAATGTCATTTTACTGAGGTCATTTCGCTCCAGTTTGTTGTCTTTATATATCTCACCCCTATCCCTACAGACCATCAACATCGCACACTTACCTTACTCGCACCCTAACGTCCGTCACTACCGCATACTTACACATCCTTTCCCCATCTCAGTGTTCTCAGCGTCGGTGTTTTCCTCCATCGGTCTTCTAACTTGTCGATCTTCTGGCGTCGGTGAAGTCGTTTTCGCTCTTCTGAACTGTCGATGTAGTCAGGTAGATCCAGATATAGATATAGATATATGTATGTATAGACACATATATGTGTTTGCGTGTGTGAATGTGCATGTGTTTGTATGCGTATGTATGTGTGTGTACAGTATAAACACATATACAACAGGCAGGAGTATACTGCAGAGCTTCACTGCATACTGCTTACTTATCTGCCACACTTATTACAGATATAGTCAATGCACAAGATTTAAGAATTTTTTTATGATACAGTGAATGCCTGTCCAGCCATTTAAAATAGATCTAAACAGAAAGCATTCTCCAAGAGTTGTTATATGTCCTTGGTACAAAGGTTCATAGTTACTTACTAGGTTATTGATCTCTGAAATTGGTACTTACGTATTATCACAACCAGATTTTCGCAGCTGCGAAAATCACATGCTATAATAAGAACTACTGCAGAAAACACTCTAAACTGTTTTTTTACATGTTTACTAATGGATTGAAGAAGAACTAATGAATAATAACTTTTGATTCAAGTCTGGAAGGGAAACAATTGCACCAGTCTTCCCTCTGTTTTGCCATGTATTACACACGCACACTTCAATTGTCAGGGCTGCTGTCTAAAAGATGAAACAACTACCACTAACACAATGTATTGACGCCTGAAGTACAGCAAAAAAGTTCAATGGGAATTGAAAGGGTTACATTCAAGGGGAATTGAAAGGGTTAAGCTGACATTTGATAGTAACTGAACAGTGTAAACCTGCTGTAATTCCTTGAGAATGTTTCTATATTTATTGAGGTTCACGTACACATCTTTACATTTACAGTTAATGCAGAAATTAATTAGCAGCACACATGCTGCCAATAAAATGCATGTCAGGTTAAAAAACTCTGTCAATGACAGAAAGTGTATTCATGTCTGAATTCCAGACAAAGAGTTGAAGGGGAATTGAAAGGGTATAGCTGACTTTGTACTAAAGGTTCAAATATAGGTTAATGCAGGGAAGAGATAGCACCACCCGTGCCGGCAGTAAAGTGCATACTTCAACAGCAACACTGACAATTTTCAGTTTGGTCTGTTAACCCTTGCTAAAACATCCTTCATTGTAAATGCAAACAGATTTTCTGACATTTGTACGACATTAACGGACAAATTTCAACAGTGGAAAACAGTAACACTTGACTACTGGCCATGAACATTCATAAGACATACCCCTGGTTAAGTTGCCTTTGCTGCGCTTGTGATCAGGAAGGCAGGATCTGACATGTGCTGTTGCAGTGCGTTCACTGGCCAAGAGAGACATGCCTGGCAGGAGTTGAAAAATTGACAGTTATTCCTCTCCCTGCCTCATACAGTGTGTGCCACAGTATTCCTTACTTGCTTCCACTCCTGTTTCCAGCTTAATTAACCTGTCTACTCATAAACAGGACAAATTTCGCAACCGCGAAAATCTGGTTGCGATAATATGTAAGTACCCTGAAATCTTAAAAAGCCTAGCAGTCCTGTAGTAATTATTAGCCCTTATATTTTGCAATACAAGTATCCAAAGATGGACCAAATTAGTATAGTTTGGGGCAGTTGCATGCTTCCCCTATCCTTGAAGGCCAGTGGTGTTAAACCAAGAGTGAATTTTGTAGTTAAATCCAAACAATGGAGGTGGGAAAAAACAGATGGCCCACAGTTTTTAGCTGAAAGTGTTTAATAAAATTGAAAGCTTTCGTCTGTATGTATCAACAAGAATTCTTCAGAATACTACAAAATAGAATAATCAAGCTATTTAAAAGTCCCTCTCCCTATCACATGACCTTAATTAACCAATAAGCAAATAAATATAAAAAACCCTGTGACAAATCGTTGCTTAAATAAAAAAAATTCCATTGATAAATGATCAAGGTTACACTAAATAAGAACTCAATTTTAATATACTACTAATAGATATAGTGTCACTGAGACCAGAGGGTGTAAAAGAATTCAAGTGAATTTGCTATTTTAACTCACCGAATTCAATCAAATCTTCCCACAGCCCACCACGAATATCTCTATGAACAACGTCCAAACCAAAAAACAAACACTTGTGAGTAGGATATTCATAGATATTCGTAAACAGAGCATTGTTTATGTTCTTGTTTCTAATATCCAAATTGTGTTCGTTTATCCGTTCAATTAACATGTGCTGCATTTTACCCACATAGAAGGAACAACATTCAGAGCATAAAGCAATGTATGTAACACCCCCCTCCCTTGTGTTACAATTACAATAATGGAAAGACCTAAGATGGTGATCATTAATATAGATCCCATGAGCCTCATACACAAACTTACATACAGAACAAACACCACAGCTAAAAGTCATATGGAACATAAAGTATCATCATTTTCCAAAAGCTGTTTAAGGGATGTACCCCTTCTAAATACTAACTGAGGTACATCACCAATAATTCATGTGTACTTCTCAAAACAAGTGCAAAGTATCCAGTTTCTTTTTAGTACCTTAGAAATGTCAGTATGGTCTACTGTGTATTTCATGACAAAAGAGGTGGTGTATCTAGATGTAACCCTTTTATTGGGAGCAAACATTTCTTTGGGACCTTCTTGGCACAAAATAAGGCAAAAAATACCCTTTTGGAACCAAGTCCAAGGGATACCCCTTATGGGTAAACATACGTACAAGTTTGTCACATTCAGGAAAACATTTGTCATCTTCAGTAACTAACCTCATCAATCTATCTGCCTGTCCTTTAAGAATCCCCCTCTTTTGGAAATCTGGATGACAACTACTATAATGTAGTAAACTGTTTGAATATGTAAGTTTTCAAAATATATTGCTAGTAAATCTCCTATTAATATCATCCTTGACGATAGTGACATCCAGGTAACTAACAGTACAACTATAAACATGAGTAAAACATAAAAAAGAAGCACTGATATTTAGAAAATCAATAAACCCATCCATACCTTCCTCTGGTGCTTGTCATAAAATAAAGATGTCATCCAATAAATGGACAAATAATTTCCATGGGGGATTCATGTCACCAAAATGTGGAAATAAGATCTTCCTTTCTGATTGAAGCATAACAATGTTTGCAAACTTGGGGGCATAAGATGCACCCATGGCAACACCCTTATTTTGTAAACAGCATTGTCCGTCCAGAAAAACAAAATTGTTTTGCAAAACCAATTACATAAGTATGTGTAAAGTACTTACTGCATCATGACTTAAACTTGTGCACTCACACATGAACTCATGAAACCATTACATTCCAACACAGTGTGGTATGACATTGAATAACTTAATAACATCCACAGTTAAAAAAATAAAATCACCAGAGAACTCTGCATCCTTAAGCTTGTTGAGAAAATCTCATGAATAAACCAAGTAAAACACAGGGCACTGCTCCTATACAATAAAGGCTGTCTTTTAGCACTCCAGGACCTGCACGATCCAAAAAAACAAAATTCAAGGGTAGTCTGATAAAAAAAACTACTTTAATAGAAGAACTTGCCACAAATGGCTACTAAAACATAAAATTAAACTGTGTATAATACATAATATACGAACGTTTACTGATTGAGCGCTTTCATCTCCATCCGGAGACTTCTTCAGAATCAATATAACAACATGAAAATCAGTCTTTATACACTGTTTCAAACAAAATCATTGGCTGGCAATAAATTACTTAATTGATGATTGTAATTAAAAGGTCAAGTATATAAAAAAAGGAAGAAACAGTAAAAACAGTGGGTTTAAAATACAGAGATTTAAGACAAGTTATTTGAAGCAACATTTTGCTAAGCTGTCTTTTAAATTAAGGCATAAATTCTCATCCCAGATATAAATTAGAAACCCTTAAAGGCAGTACATATAATCATTCATATTCATAAATAGTTGTATAATAAATATATAATAAATATAAATAAATATATATATAAATATAAATAAAAACTACCCAAATAGTAAAAAGTATTGTATAATATATATATATATATATATATATATATATATATATATATATATATATATATATATATATATATATAAATAGCGAATATGATGCAAAAATAGGATGATTAATACATGAAATATATACTGAATAAAAATTTTTAATAATATACTGAATAAAAATTTTTAATAATATATTTCTTACATACATTAATTCATGGGAAAAATACTCATATTGTTACCAAATTATTTTTATTTGTATGGTGAATGCTATTATTCCCATGCCTCTTTGGGTCAGCTGCAAGGCGTTTTAATGCTGGGGTAATAGAAATGTGGTCACTGAGACCTTTGCCACAACATGCATCAAGTCTCAGTTGCCAAATCATCTCTCTAAATTCCAGCTGTGTCTCCCAATCACCACCCCTTTCTTGGTGGTTAACTTCTTCCAATCCCCAGAATTTTAATTTGCCTCTTTACATATCAAGGCATGTCTATACAGGGCATTGTTTTCATTATGTTTGTTTATGTCCCTGATATGTTCATAAATCCTAGTCCTGAGATGACGTTCCGTTTTTCCTATATAGTAACTCCAACAAGTCCCACAAAAGGCCAAACAAATATTCAAGCTGATCAACAAAAGGATTCACTTTAATATCCACATACTTTGCTGAAGGATGGATTTTGGATTTAATGGAGTCCACTATCGGCCTCATGGGGGGGGGGGGTCAGTTATGCTTTTGTGAATTTTAGGCAGTCCAAAAATAGATGGCACCCTCGGGTGTTTCACACATAAAAAGAAATGCATTTCAGAATCGAACTGCCCTTGCATAAGCAAATCATGAAGTAAAAACTCAATCTTTTTGTAGGATAAATGCACAACATTCAGAGCAGTCTCCTCATAAAAATGGTCATCAAAAATATGAGTATACATACATTGCAAATAGTCCACCTTGGTCATAATAATAATAATACCACCCCCTTGTCAGGTTTCATCACTTGCACCTGTTTGTCCTGACACAGAGATTTTAGTAGGGTCTGTTGAGGCTGTATACATGAGACAGAGGTCAGTCTCCTTATGATACCAAAGAGAGACAAAGCTTGAGACAGTTTGCATAATTTGTATGATTTAGGCTCTTGATTTGTTTTTCTTTTTTAGTGAGAAAGCATTGTGGTCATTCCAGTTGTGACAAGTGTGTGGACAAGTACATTCCAAATGGAGTATTATACTTAATGATTGGCCCAAGGAGTGCCAAATACAGTGGACCAATTCTGTCCCTGAAGCTGGATGTCATACCCTTATATATAAACTGTGCCATGAAAAGGACTTCCTTACAGTCATGGATATGTGGTGATTTAAGAACAGCTCATTGTTTACATAGGTTCCCAGATATCTAACTACAGTTTTCAGAGTGGTATTATCAATGTGATATTTAAAAGTGTAGTCATACTTGCCAAAGGATACAGTTGTACATTTCTTGGCATTAAGTGTTAGTCCATAGTTTTAATACCAACTGTTTTTTTGGGATAGACCCTCTTGTAGGATCCTCATGTCCTCTGGGGAGTTTACAATGGACTACAAACTTGGTCAGCCACAACCCTTTAACATTAGCTTTGATCTCTGGAAGTAAAGGTTGAAGATGAGTGGCCTAAGGACTAAACTCTGAGGCACTCTGATAGTGACAGGTCTTTTGATGGAGGTAGAACAGCACACTTTTACTTCCTGGGTTCTATCCATTGAGTTGTATAAGGGTTAACATTTAGCTGGGAGAATACAAACCAAAAAAGGACCAAGAATAGGCTGCAGGTTCCAATATAAAGATTATTTATTGTAGAACAAACCACAGAATAAAAAACATAAGCACTTTCGTAGGTGTATACCCCACTTCATCAGATGTAATTGTGATGCATCCTGACCTTCATTTTATAGCACTAATCACATCCTATTAAATGATCACATGACCGAAATATTTAAAACCATACACACATATATACCCTAAATGCAAATCTGGCTACTCTCATAAAAATAGCACCAGTATATTTAAAATAATTTCATATAAAAAATACATGTATAGGAAACTTCATATGAAAAATACATGTATATAAAAACTGACAGTTCCATTAGGAATAAATGCAAGGAATATATACACACATAAAATTTATCTAAAGAGGGGCCTTTTCTTTAATATAGGCTTCAGGGGTACATAATCATTCAGGCCATGTCCACTATCTGCCTTATGCCTTACATTCCATTTGGCTTCCAGAGCCTCTGTCTTGTTACGGACATCACCAGCCCTGATACTTTCATATACCCTCCCCTGTTACAAGAAATTTAAAACTATGTTCATCGTCAGTCTCACTAGCATGTTTAGTGCACTGACTCTGTCCTTTCTATTAATGTGGTACACATGTTCCCTAATCCAATCTTTAAATACTCTGTCAGTCTTACCAACATACAATTTTAAACATTTCAAAGAATGCGCAAGGTACACTAAATGTTTGGTGTTGCATGAAGCAGAAACATTAAAGTTGTATTGTCTTTTTTCATCTGGGTGCATACACTTGGTACTGGTATCCAAGTAAGTACAAAAATTGCAATGCCTACACATAGTCAGATCTCCATTTTCTGGGGCATTAAGATTACTCCTTGGGAAACATAACTTTCTTTTAAGGGAGAGCTCATTTCTGAACAAAAATTGGGGTTCTTGTTCTATAATGTTACTAACACCCTTATCAGAAGTCAAAATTCCCCAATTTTTCCTGACTATGCCCATATAAGTCTGTACTTCAGATGAGTAATATAGGGGTATCCTAAGTATCCCTTTATTACTGATGTTACTAGCTTTTCTAGTGGTCTGCCTCTTAGAAAAATAGGGTTGTGCTACTGATTCTCTGAGTCTGGTAAACTCCTCTATACTATTCTTTGCCATCTTGCCATCATAGCCCCTCTCCAGCAATTCCTTAGTAATACCTTCAGTACATCTCAAGAAGTCAGGCTCCCCCCATTGAGCCTGGAGGCTCTAAAAGCCTGGTTCCTTACCACACTCTTGAAAATATATGGGGAGGGTTCATACTGTCATATGACAGTAAACTGTTGACATGACATGGCTTCCTATATTGTTTTGTGTACAGTCTGTTGTTCTCATCTACCAAAACAGCCACATCCAAACAATGTTTAACCTTGTCGGAGTATGTATATGTAAACTTTAAAAATGCAGTGCTTTCATTAACATACTGGATGAATTCAGTTAACTCTTGCCTGGTTCCACTCCACACAATAAAAAGGTCATCTACAAATCTTCTGAAAAAAGAAATGTGTTTACTAAAAGGGACCTCTTAACATGCATTCGGATTCCCAAATCACCATTACAGCATTGGCGTAGCTATTGGCACACGAAGTGCCCATAGCTACGCCATTGTTCTGCCAATAAAACACATCCCCAAATAAAAATACATTGCAACACAACACTATCTCAAGCAAATCCTTAATAAGTTTGATCTGTCTAACTTCAAAATTTGAATACATCCTAAGAAACGTCTCTATACTATCTATACCCAGATCATTCGGGATCACATAAAGAGTGATACTACGCCCATGGTGACCAGGATGTAACTGTCCCTTTCACTCAAAACTTGCATGTGTTCAAATAGATCAGTTAGAAAATGATCAGTATCTTTTAGTACCTGTGGTACCTCATTAAGTAAGGGTCTCAAATTCTTCTCTCTATATATATAGAGATGGACTCTGTAGACCATGCTCTCCCAGAGACTGTCGGGCTCATTGGTAGACAAATTTTATTGTTGTGAATCTTAGGTAATCCCTGTATACAGGGAATAACAGAATGTTCTATAAGGAAATAATCATATATTTCCTTAGTTATAGAGCCCTCACTCAGTAATATATCCAATTTCAATTTAATCTGATGCACCATTTTTTCAATCTTTGTATAATTAATCTTCATGTAGAAACTAACATCACATAACATATTGAGCATAGCATGTTCATATTTACTAGCATCCATGATGACAATAGGCCACCCTTGTCAGTGGGCCTAATCGCTATATTTGTGTTTTCCTGCAACTGTACTAAGGCCATCTTTTCACTTCTAGTAAGATTATGTTTCCTAGAACCATTGTTATAGTTAGTGTTTCTAGCATTATGTAATCTGTGCACATCCTGTATACACATTGTTTTGAAAGCATGTATCAAAGGATTCACAGGTGGTACATAAGAACTCTGCTTCTTGAAAACATTCATTTCCCTGTCACTGCTATTAAACATTAACTTAAGGGTTAAATCCCTGCAAAACTTTTTAATATCAAAAATGACTTCAGTAGTGTCTGAATACCTACTTGATATG
Source organism: Protopterus annectens (assembly GCF_019279795.1). Taxonomy (NCBI): domain Eukaryota; kingdom Metazoa; phylum Chordata; order Ceratodontiformes; family Protopteridae; genus Protopterus; species Protopterus annectens. Next base: position 301,839,560 of record NC_056741.1, on the reverse strand, counting down.
AAAGAAAGTCCTTTCTGCAAAATGTTCATCTCTTCATTAGAGAGTACATAGCTGGATAAGTTCCAGACTAAGCCTTCTTTTGAAAGAAGGCTTTTTTGATGTTGCCTGCACCAGTCATCTGTCCTTCCAATTTCCTTTTTAGCCAACTTCTGCTCCTTCCCCTGGTTCTGGAATCCAAATCTCTCACTGGTAGTGGAATACAGAATTTCTGTTGGACTAAAGGGTGAATGCCAATGGCACTGTGTTGTATGCCTGCCGGTGCACCACATTCAGCTGACTGATGCACTTGTGCTGTTGTAAAAAACATTTTCGGTCTCGCTCCAGTTCCGTTCCCTTTTTCACTCGTTTGTACTGAATTAGCTTGTACAGCCCCATTCAAAGATGTAGGTTCACTCACAAGAGCCTGCAACAAAGTTGAAACCACTTCTGCTTCTTTCTCGGCTGTTCTCTGCCTCCGAGGTTCCCTCTCACTGGCTGGTAGTTCCTGTGGCTCTTCAAACTGTTCTGTTGACGTGTGCGCATGCTCGAAATTCGAAACATTGTCAGTAAACCTTGGCCAAGAGAAGACATTGCCAAGTAAGAAATCTTTACGGTCTCTTTCCACTTTCTTCATTTTTAATTTACTCAGCTTACGCTCATATGAAGAGACTAAATCCAGAGTTTCTACAAAATAAATATCCAAGATAGCAGTGTCAAATAATGATATCAGCTCACCATATAAAGTTTTAATTGAGGAAGACAGAGACTGTGTCTCCCTTTCAGCTGCTGCAGTTAGCAGTTTCATATAGCTGATGCTGGTGTTCAAATTAACCTTCTGTCACTCCGTCAATAACACAGGATCACAGTTCACATGTGAGGGCATTTTCAGCACAGAAAGCCCCCTTGGAACTATACCTTCCTTAATACAGAGCTCCATATGACATTTTTCATAGAGATTCCTCTTAAGTTTAAAGAGTTCATTCTCTATGGTATGCAATTTATTTTTCAACAAAACAATGTCATCACCACTAGCCTCATTTTCCGTGCTCTCATAAGAGCAGTTAAAAAGTGGATTCTCATTATTTTCAATGACTTTCAGCAGATTCTCCACATTAATGGAATTACTTTGTGAGCAAAATGCATGCTCTTGATCCAAGCCAACAATTTCTATTTCATCAGCCATAGTCCCAGCAGAGGTGGCAGCCAAAATCAGCACAGTAGTAAATATCAAAAAGCAGCTACCACCACAAGCAGGTCTCCAGGTCCAAGAAACCAAAAAAGTCCAGAAGCATCTTCTTCGTCTTTCGGCTTTTCCCGGTTAGGGGTCACCACACCTTTTCTGGTGATGATTGGCAGTGGATTTTTTTTATGGTGTTGAGTTGCCAGCCTGGTGCCCAACCTTCCACAGAAGGCACACACATGCACACACACACACACACACACACACACACACACACACACACACACACACACACACACACACACACACACACACACACACACACACACACACCTAGGGCCAATTTAGAGTGTCCAATCCACCTACAGCATGTCTTTGGGATGTGGGAGGAAACCGGAGCACCCGGAAGAAACTCACGTGACCACAGGGAGGACATGTAGACTCCGCACAGAAGGCACCCCAGCCGAGGATCGAACCGGAGAACCTTTTGCTGTGAGGCGGCAAGTCCAGAAGCATACAACCCAAAAAAGGACCAGCAATATGCTGCAGGTTCCAGTATAAAGATGATTTATTGTAGAACAAATCACAGAATAAAAAAACATAAGCGCTCATTTAATAGGATGTGATTAGTGCTTGTAGAGTATAAAATGAAGGTCAGGATGCATCACAGTTACATCTGATAAAGTGGGGTACACACCTACAAAAGCGCTTATGTTTTTTATTCTGTGGTTTGTTCTACAATAAATAATCTTTATACTGGAATCTGTAGCCTATTCCTGGTCCTTTTTTGGTTTGTATGCTTCTGGACTTTTTTGGCTTCTTGGACCTGGAGACCTGCTTCTGGTGGTAGCTGCTATTTTATATTTAGCTGGGAGAGTTTATCGACAATGTCTTGGTATGATGTTAAATGCCTCTGTGAAGTCTAGATATGCAGTGAGCACTGATTTGCCCTCATCCATTGAATCATTGTGAATCTTAGTGGTGTACAGTGGAATTGCGCAGTACATCTGCATGCTCTACATGCCCTAAAATGCAGTGTGAAGCAGACAGATGTGCAGTGAAATCCTACAGCACACAAAGCACGTCTTCAAGAGTTATACTTGTCCTTTGGTACACTCTGGAGAGGAATATGCCCAGTGGAACCATGAATTACAGTATATGCATTTACAATATTGCACATCTGTTAGGCACAGAAAGGAGCAGGAAAATACACAATGAACTCATTATGTGCACTGACTGCATCTCCAAAATGCACAAGGTGTATTAGGTGTGCTGTAGGGGTGGAAAGTATGCATTAGGCTTGTGTTGTGCTTTGCATGCAACCATAGCTCAGTCATTAAATAATGTAGGCATATAGGCGAGCTGCATTATGCATCGTTATTAACACAACATGAGCTGTACATTGTGGAATAGGAAAAACAGCAATGGAAAAATGTAGGACAGCACTTCCACAATCCAGAAAATGCACACTGTGGTACACTTATTTCAAATGTAAGCATAATGAAATGTAATGTACCATTATAGTACATCATACCTAACCCAGGGCACAGTGTGTTGGACATCAGATCCGAACACCTGATTTTTTTTTTTTTTGTTACTGATAACTTCTCTGTTTATATTTCTTATTTGTCTATGCATGTATCTGTTTATCTTTCTGTCAAATCTTTTGTTGACAGACTAAACTATTTTGTTTTTATGCCAAACATTTGGGTGGCACAGTGGTTAGTGGTGTTGTCTCACAGCAAGAAGTTCTCTGCTTCGATTGTTGACTGGAGTGCCTTCTGTGTGGATTCTGCATGTCCTCCCCGCATTTGCATGGGTTTTCTCTGGGTGCTCCCATATTCCAAAGACCTGTGTCTACAGTGTTTCTTCCTGGGCCTCTGCTGAGAAATGGGTTCTGTTCCTGGACTTTCCTGGTAAACAGATGTTAAATAAAACATTTGTTTTTTTGACTGTGTATCAAAGGGATGTGCTTCATGCTTAGGTAAGTTTGTGTGTGTGTGTGTGTGTGTGTGTGTGTGTGTGTGTGTGTGTGTGTGTGTGTGTGTGTGTGTGTGTGTGTGTGTGTATGTGTGTGTTAGTGCAGAAACTTTTAGATATATTGAAAGGTTCAGCATTTCAGCATTAGGGGTAGGTGTGAGTATGTGAGTTATTGTGGGTTAGGGTTAGAGTAAAGGTTAAGTAAGGGGACAGTTTCAGTGTTGTGCACATTTGTAAGGCTTTGGAGCCTTGCTGGAGTGTCTGATTTAGTGGTTCTGTTAGGGAAAGGGTTTTCCATAGAGTAATGTGTAGGGCTGGAGATGGGGCAGGGATAAGGGTGGGGAAAGCATACCCAGTGAGTCAAAACAAACTTGCTGAGTCCAAATCCACTGAAAATGCTAAAAACATGCCCTCTTGTAAAGGGAACCCAGTCAGGGAAAAGAAACTTGTTGAGTCTCAGTCCACTGACAATATGGAAAAAATGTTTTTGAAGTGGGGGTAAACCTACTGTATCCCTCCATATACCTGCATCTTAAATATACTAACTTTGAGACTGTACAGAAATTAAAGTAAACTAAATGATAAAAAGTGTTTGCAGGCTAGAATTAAAGTAAGGGTCATGGAAGGAGATAAATTTAGGGTTAGGGAAGGGGGTAGCTTTAAGGTTATGTGACTTTGTGAGTATTGTACTGAAATAGGTCCTTTTTGATCAGTGCTCTACCCACAGTTATCAAACTGAATAAATAAATAAACTTGTTAGTGAAAGGGTATTTAATGACTTAATGTGTAGGGATGGAATTAGGGGGCAGGGTTAGGGTTACCTTTAGGGTTAAGGTTAGGGTTAGGCTTAACATTAGCACACTTACTCTAACCATACCTCAGCCCCAAATCCCAAACCTACAGTTTAGGTCTCTAAACACCCTTTCTGAAAGAGTACTTCTATACAAAATGTGTCTGTAAATTAGTGCTCTGTTTTTTAATATATATATATTTTTATTTTTTTACCTTTTACATGAGGGTTTGTTGAACTGCTGTAGCATTCTGATATGTATGTATGTATATATATATATATATATATATATATATATATAAATATATATATATATATAAAGTTTGACAATTGCTTGAAACTTTCATTGATTGAGAGGCAAATGACTGAGCACTATTTATCAATCAACAGCCAATTGAAAAACTCACAACAAAGCAAATAATGGCATTCCAAGATGGTGGCCGCCTGGTGAACTGCATCTACACTGAGCTCCCTACCTCAGTTACTCATATCTTAGTTTTTTATATCTCTCGGAGCTTCGGGCCGCTCTACGGAACAAAGGAATTGACTCTAGTATCATAAAGACGAACCATCCAGTACATACAGCTTTTAAAAGAAGCTAAAATCATCTCTATATTCTGTATCAGCTCTCTAAGTCTTGTACTTACTGTGATCTAGAAGGCCTCAATCTGCTGCAGCACTCTGAAGACCACATGGCCAGACAGCAAAAACCTTCAAATGATCCTATATCAATGGAGACACAGACAACAAAAGCTAAGTCTTCGATAATCTTCTCACCAGAAAAAGAGAACCTCTCAAAAAGGCAAAAAACCAATAAACAACAACTGGATCTTAACAAAAACACTACTAACATCACTGAGGATACTGGCTTCCACATGGTTGAATTAAAACAGGCCCTACAACCCATACATGCAGCCATCCAGAATTTTGAACAACTCTCAACCATTGGAAAATCTGTCACTCAGATTGCTGAAAGAGTGGGCACTCTTGAACAAAAAATACAGTCAAATGAGTTTCAAATCCAAACTCTTACTGATGATCTTTCTGCTAACTCAACAGTTATAACAGAACTTCAAATGAAAATAACAGATCTAGAGGCAAGAAGTCGGAGAAACAATATCCTAATTAGAGGTATTCCTGAGATCTACGACAACCAAAGCTTAATCACTACTGCAAAGCAAATCTTTGAGTCTCTACTACAAAAAGATGGTGAGATACCTGAAATCACCATTGAAAGAGCTCACAGAGCACTCCGGAGAAGGCAAGACACCACAGACCCCCGTCAAGTGTATGTTAAACTACTCAATTTCCAAGTAACACAAAAAATACTAAATGCAGCAAAAAAACATAAATCCTTAATTTGGAACAAACACAAAATTACATTCTTGCAAGACTTACCAGCAACTATTAAGGAAAACAGACAAAAACTGGCTCCGTTCTGTGCAGATTTAATCAAAAGAAACATACGCTTCCAAATGCGTTACCCTAACAACCTAATATTTCATAACAATGAAGTGAGATACTCAGTCAATACTCACATCGAAGCAAAAACAGCCTTTATTAAGGCTTTCAACAAAGATCCCACTTCCTGAATCCACAATTTTGCTAGCGACTCTTTCTCCCAGCTAGATAACGGATCAGAACTTTGTTTTTTATGGACCCATTAAAAAACCCGATTAATCTACAAATATTAATCCGACTGAATAAATATTCCTTTACGTACCTGTGAAAAACCTTTAATGGACTTCTTAAATGCCAGCGTTTAACACGTGGAGCTAGGCACAGTTTCTCCTGTCAGATGTTTTCATATGGGTCCCACTTAGCTGTAACACCTGGATACTCCTGCAACATCCAAGCGACACTAGGATTAGCTCACAGACTGCGTCGCCTAAGGAGATATACAACTCCTGGTCCAACATGGCTGAATGTTCTCCTGTAAAAAACACACTGACAACCTCTCAAATAACTGAGTCTTCAAGTACCAGTTTGAATCAGTAAATAGCTAGCAAGGCGTAATGTCAGGCGCTGTGGGTATCTGTTGATCTCCGCTTCATAATGCTTAAGTATCCGTGCGTTCTTTGGAAATGATGTCTACTTCTCGAAGTCTAGCAAAGCCCTGTCAAGCATCTACAGCCATACTTCCTAAAGCTCACTCGCATGGATAAACCAGACTCCCGATGCTGTCGCTAGCTGCCTGTTGCTTCTCACATGGCGTACGGAGCTTCTGATAAATTTTTATCCTTGCACCGCGCATCCTGCCTAGCACAAACTTCGAACCTTTTTCCCTGACAAGCAAGTACGTTTTACATGCAACTCATATGAAGGTTGCAATTCTCTGGTTATTTATCAGTGCTATGTCTACTAAAAACACTGCTGGTCACGCAGTAGAATGCGTATAATACAACATCATGTTCATGCTGTTATAAAAGTGAAGCATTGCTAGGTGGGGGTATAGGATGTCAATGAATCTACTCTATAGCAAATTAATGTCAGTACAGTTTCTACATTACACATGACATAACAGTTAACATGATTATCAGGACCTGGTTTCTTAATTTAGTGCCAGCAACAATACCACTGTTTTTAGTAACTTAAATATGCATGGGACTGCTGTATGCATAGTCTGCCTAATGTAGGGGATTGTTCCCCACACCAGGGATGCTTTCCCTGAGTGAGCAATACTTGTTTACTATGCACAAGCATCACTGTTCAAGCCTCATTTCTATCGCCCTCCAGCACCACTAGACATATCCTTAGTCTCTTCTTGACCTCTGCTACTGTTTTATTCTTTAGTATGGTTGTGGGGCTAATAACAGCTCTATTTGTAAGGTAACCACTAGATTATAACATATGGCATACAGTATAGTCTATGGTTGCAAACGGACCCCAGATCGGGATCTATGTTAAGGTGTTGAACCCAAGGAGTCTAAAATTAAGTTTTCTAAGTGTGAAAGGTTCTGTGGCTGAGACAAGCGACTCTATCTAATCTAACCAACTAGATTCTCAGGCCACGTACCCTGATAGCAGAATAGATGATCGTTTACTTAGCTAATTATTATACTTAGTTGAATTAATCGATTCTCCTTCTTCTCTCTCCATATATGTGGGGGATGATATAATACTATCATAACAAGCTGGTGGTGTAAGAGTAATAGGCACAAACATATGTTCCAGACAAATGTTTTTGGTTTGCATTACTTGAGTGTGTTAAACTCTATTACTGTTGAGCCAAAAGGTGTTTGTAGCAAGCTGTGAGTCATTAACTCACCTCTATCATCATCAAAACTTTTTTGTTTAAATACATATAGTTCTTCAGGTACTCAGAATATTTGTTAAACGGTGTACCTCCGAGGGTGTACTTCCCTGTAAAAGGCATGTTGTCATATTTTTCCTATACACTACCCTACCCTATCACAGACCATGCAAGATATACAAACTGCATATTACATAATGTACAGCCTTGGAAGCTCAGTGGGTGGCGTTGTAAGTAATCTAGGTAGGTTATGTTTTGGAAAAGTTATATTTTGTACATATGTATAGTAAAGGTTAGGTTTGTGTTTGTGTGTTTATATACTTCTTCATATAAGGAGTATGGGTGGATAGGCACTGGGGTTAGTTTGAAGAAGCTGTGGGCTACCCCTTACCGCAATGATAACTTCTTAGTAAAAACAGTGTTAAAGACATATCAAGCTCTCTTCCCTCTGGTATACCCAATAATAACTCTCCCTAAACAAACCCTACTATGTGTAGGTATAACAATAACCTCCCATTCATATCACCTTTCAATAATACCAACTGAATTAAGGAATTCAGTAGCTGGCAAGTAGACTGCTGGAATGTTAAAGGCCTTCAGAATGCTGAGAAAAAAAATCTAATACTACATCTTTTTTTTAAATCTCAGGCTACTATCTGTTTCTTACAGGAGACGCATCTACCCAAAGAATGCTGGGAAAAAACTTCTAACAAAAAATGGATTAGGACTATAATAGCGGGGGGTGATAGTTCAAACTCTAAGGGAGTCGCAATTTTAATCAAGAAACAATTCCAGGGCACCATCATAGAAGGCAAGTCTGATAAATTTGGCAGGTGGTGTTATTTTACATCCATAGTGCCGAATTCGTCAAACCCGTTTTATTTCTGAACGATATGGTCCCTGCACTCAACAACACATCTTCTTCATGGAAATCTATAATATCCTTAGCGCATTCTCAAATCACCTTTTTATTATAGGAGGAGACTGGAATGCAGTCATAAATCCCAGTTTGGACCGTACCAGCAATTCCCCCTCATATAACTCTCAAGCTTCTACTGCTCTGGAAGAACTAATGTCTGACTATAATCTCATGGATACAATTGTCTTTGGTACGGATCCATCAAAAGCAGTATGTACACCTTCTACTCTCAATGCCACAAATCATGGTCACGTTTAGATTTTTTCTTAATCTCTAAATCCTTCTCTAATTTCAAGATCACACTAAGGTGTGAACCTAGGCTATTATCTGACCATGCAAAAATTTCCCTTATGATTGTCTTCGCATCCGATCCCTCCCCCCCGCGAATTGGTCCTTTAACAATAACCTACTAAAACATAAAGAGGTTGTACAGAGAATCAATAAGACATTGTCTGAACTATACGCAGGATTTAGTAATTCCCAAATAGCGCTTGACATACAATGGGCGGCCTGCAAGGCCGAATTAAGAGGGTATCTGATTAGTAAAGCTACATTTTTTAATAAACTTAATAAAAGGAAAGAATCTGATCTTGCTTTAAGGCTAGCGTCCTTGGAAAGAGAATTCAAAACACACCCCGACCCCAAACTAGAAGAATCGATCAATGCTGCACATAAAGAACTATGCGAGCTACACTTATATAACTATTCGATACAGGATCAAAAACAAATTGCAACCTACTCTGAGTGGGCACAAATCCCATCTAGAACCCTGTCTAGAATACTCAAAAACAATAGCTGTGCTCCGACAATCTCCATCTTGCAACATAAAGGGGTAACTTACAAAACAGACTGCGAGATTATTAAACTTTTTCACGACATATATACTGACATATATAGCAACAACAAACACAACACCTCCAATCTGCAGATGGTTACATTTCTTAATTCCATCATCTTCCCATCTCTTAATCAGGATCAAATATCCACCCTATCAGCTCCATTTACTATCCGTGAGATTCAAACCACCATTAATAAACTCAAATTAGGCAAATCCCCTGGCCCGGATGGCTTTACTACTAATTTTTTCAAGACCTTTAACTCAAAAATTGCTCCTATCCTCCTAGAAGTTTTTAACTTTATTGTAAAACATGGAATTACAGACATACACTGGAATAACTCAAAAACAATCCTGCTACTTAAAACAATAAAGAAAAAACAGACCCACATAATTACAGACCTATCTCGCTTATAAATGTTGATATCAAAATCTTCTCTGCCATCTTAGCCAACAGACTTAAACAGGTATTACCACACTTACTATCACCTGACCAAGCTGGGTTTATGTCCAATAGACATACATGGGACAATACACTAACACTAGACTCTCTTATCCAGTTTACCAAAAAAGAAAAAAACCCATTATATGCCTTAACCCTAGACGCATCAAAAGCATTTGACAGGGTAAACTGGGACTTTCTCTTCTCCACGCTATCGCATTTTAACATACCCACAACCTTCCTAGATATGATCAGAACTCTTTATTCAGACTCAAGCACATATCTTTATATAAATAAAAAAAGATCTAAGCCCATCCAGATTACTAATGGCACTAGACAAGGTTGTCCACTTTCTCCCTTCCTCTTCAATCTATTTATTGAACCCTTTTTCCTTTATCTCACTCAAAATACACATCACACTATTCCTAAAATTCTCAACACACAAGTAGCATTATCGGCCTTTGCTGACGACTTAAACCTCTACTTCCATTACCCGAACACGGACCTGCCAAAAATATTAAAAGCAATCACTTCCTTCTCTAAGGCCTCTGGATACCAAGTCAATGATAAAAAATCACATATTCTCCCAATAAATCCTGAGGCGCATAAACCTTTCTTCTTCCCCGAATCGTCCTTCCATATCTCATACAGTCTCAAATACCTTGGCGTCAACTTTGAACACAATCAAGCCTCTATGCTTCAAAATAACCTGCTAAAATCATGGTCTACCATATGTCAAGACCTACAAAGATGGAAACTAGTGAAATTATCATTCCTTTCAAAAGTAGCTATTGTGAAAATGAATATCCTTCCCAGACTCCTCTATCAATTTAGTGCAACAAATATAAATATTTCAAACAACTTCTTCTCACAGATTGAAAAAACAATAATCAAATTTCTCTGGTTTCCTAAGAATGTTAGGATCTCTTTTTCCAAGTTAAGTCTTCCCAAGGAGAAAGGTGGGGTGGGCCTTCCAAACCTTCATCTCTACTATCTGATTATTAGCTCTAATAAACTATGGTCCATTGCATACATGAATAACAAAGACCAAACTTACTACCCAGCGTGGCTAAAGATATGGTACGGACATATTCTATCTAACAAAATTAATCCTAAGGCCACTCCCTTTTTATCACCTACTTCCTTGAATAGCCTAAAGCTATCCTCTCTACTGAAACATCAAATAAAACTTTTCCAAAAACTGATTAAGGACATCAATCTTCAACTTATTTTACCCCTTTTTCAACCAATACACCTCAACCCAAATCTTAAAATCAACAACAAGATGATAGATCTTGCTGATTTCCCTCTCATCAAAGACCTTAAAGTATGGGATATTCTTAAACATAAATCTCTGTCACTTGCCGAATTACGATTAGCCCTCAAGGTTAATAACAAGTATTCAGTTATCCTACGTCAACTCAGGGAACTTATTTCTTCACAAACCAATAATACAGTCCCTGATATACAGCTAATGGACAAACTAAACCTAATTATTAATACAATTTCTAGTAATAATAAAACAATTTCTTCGTCATACAAATTACTACATCCATTACTACACAAAGGAAACTGTCTTTTTTCCAAATACTGGGACAATCAAAACCCCCCTATTACAGAGGATCAAAAATTACTAGCCATAAAAACTAGCATTGAATTATCCCCCTTCAAGAAATTCTTATACACTCAACTGATGTTGAATAACAACGCCTACCTTACCCCTGCAAGAATTAACAAATTTAACTCTAATAGATCTCCGTTATGTACATGCTGTTCAGGCACGAGAGCTGACCTTTTACATATTATGTGGCATTGCAATAACTCCCATAAACTTTGGTGTTCTCTCAAAGTGCGTCTTAAAAAAATGGGTTACTATAGCTCCACCCTTTCATGGGAAACGGCTATTCTAAATATCCCCCCTCATGGCCTGCCTAAGTTTCATATTCATATCCTAACAACGCTTTGCTTTCTCATAAAACTCTACATCACCCACAACTGGTTGGATCGCACCAAATTATGTTGGCGGGGATTTAAAAATATGGCCATTAAATATATCTCGGCCCAGAAATTCATCATAAATGGACCTATGAAGAGAGCCTACTTCAGTAAACTTTGGAAAAGCCTGTTTGAAGTAATTCTATGTGACTAAGCTATGGCTAACATACACATATCCCTTTATCCATGTTCTTTTTTCTCTCCCTACACTCTGCACCCCCTGTGCTGAGGGTTTCTCCCTTCTAAGACAAGCCATAAGTAGGGCTGTTATTTCCCAATTGTACAAGTAATGGCACTGTTGCTTCCACCCTTGTTCAGTATTGGTAGCTTTGTAAATATTGTTTAGTTTGGTTTGGGCTTTTAGTTTGTGTACTATGCATACTGCAAGATATTGTACTTTTTCTATGTTCTTTTTAAACATGTCCTTTGTACTAATGTTGTTACAAACCACTATCTGTGTAACATTTGTGCATTTCCCATGCGTCTACCTTCATAAGTATGCATGGTTTATTACAAAAATAAAAACTATTTTTGAAAAAAAAAAAGAATAAATTGATGGGTAGGGAGCATCTAGCCTCAGGAATGAAGAAACTGGATATTGAATAAGTTGTTTTTAGTTGTCCAAGGACTTTGTTAACTTGGGTCTCTGTGTGAAGCGTACATGAAAGATAATGATGTAGCACTATCTCTAAGTATCCTTGTGAGGTACTTGAATGCAAAGTGTTAAGAGAGGGATCAGTCATGACAGGGATGGAGGCATGTTTGATCGTTTGTGCTGTTCAAAGAAACATGACAAATGTCTTGCTGTTATTTGCAATAAATGTGTTATTATCTAAAAACAACAAAGCAAATAATATTTTTTGCAGGGGGATGAGCCCACACCCTCTGCTAATTATATATGCCAACTCTGAGATTGCATTACAATGGGAAAAGAGCAAATTTCCCTTTCCTCACTGCACCTCGATCTCGCACAGTACAACTGCTGGCACATTTGATCAGATGATTTTCAAATAGGTGTGCTGCCATTCGGCAACTTGTTGGCAGCCCACACACACACACACACACACACACACACACGCACACACACACACACACACACACACACACACACACAAATATATATATATATATAAATATATATATAATGTATAAGAGAGAGAGAGAGAGAGAGAGAGGGAGAATAGAGACACGTGCACACACACACACACACACACACACACACACACACACACACACACACACACACACACACACACACACAGGTGTGTGGAAATATGTATATAATGCCTTTTTATCTGTGATGCCACAATCTTTGACTCATTTATCTAGGTCTTTGGCATCTAGTTGCTGAGATTAATGTAATTTGTCTTACAACTATTTACATTTTGGCATGGACATCTTTGAATCACACTAATAATGTCACTCATGAAATGTGTATGTTCATTAGCATACCTACAGTGGAATGTCTGCTCTATCATTGTACACTAACATATCATTTCAAGTGTTGTACTGTGCATTTGTCCTCAAACTGTGCATAGTCTTTCCTGATTGCATTTGACCACAAACTAATCTTATACATTGCAGAGTGTAGCTCCACACCTTGAATGGTTATAATAATGAATATACATGAAGATATTTGCAGTTATTTCCATGAACTATATCACTGTAAAACAATTTGATTACTGGAGCCACACAGCAGTGCAGTAGTTAACATTTCTGATTCGCAGTGCTTGGCTCTCCACTTCAGGTTTTTGAATAAGATATTTTCCGTTTGGAGTGTGCACATCCTCCCTGTGTCTCTGTGGGTTTTCACCTGGTGCTCCAGTTTCCTCCCGCATCATAGATGTGCAGCATGTTAATTGGCATTTCTTCAGATTACACTCAAATGTGTATGCTGCATGGAAGTGAGAGGATGTGTGCATTCTGGTATGGAATGGAGCTCTTTTTAGGATTGGATTCTCTACCTTCTGCCCAGTGAGTGCCAAGATGGGCTACATCTCCCCCATGACCCTAAACTGGATTAAATGGGTAATCACAGAATGAAAGAAAAATGTTTAACAAACTATGAATACATATTTTTTATGAATAAATCTGTGTCCCTGCAAAAATCATATCAGGTTTGTGGATCTGTAAAGATCATGGTACAGTAAGGCTTTATTGTCACATATCAGAGACAGCAAAGACTGCTTTAAGTCTGGAGTTATTTAGACGTTAAGATTAAGGTTGAGCTGTAATGTGCCTTCCTAATTATTCATCAGCTGCCTTATGGATTATTGGAAGAACATTGGACAGGTGACAATGCAAAGCGTCGCTTTCTGTTTTTGCTGCTGCACGTGGTATAATGCATGTTATGTGAAGGCATTGTCCTTCATCTTCATCTTCTTCTTCACCATATGAAAGTGAATAGCTTTACAGAAATATGAAACAGTGCTGGATGTAATAGGGTTGATAGAACTCCTTGGACCACAGTAAATGACTGGATTGTTTTCCAAACAGATGAATTTATCCTCATAAGAGAAAAAAAATAAATAAGAGATAATTGTGTTGACAAGCAACCATTAACTTCTGTTTTATTCTTCTGCCACAGAGAATCTGAAGAATTGTTAATAGATAAGCCAGAGGGCTGCTTTCTTGTACGATTAAGTGGGAGCAGGATTGGGTTTGCACTTTCTTACAGGTAAGATATTTTTGTGAGCATGTTTTTATTTAAAACAAAACACAAATACTCCAGTAATGTAAACCAGTGAATATGGAAAGCACACTCCCTTTAATGTATGCAGTAGTGCAAAGTTCTGTATATGTGATGGAGAGAAAGAGAGAGAAAAAAATGACTCATGTTCCAGTGTTTAACAGACATTTAAAGCTAAAGATAATAATCTGACTTACTGTTATTTAGTTTCTGCTTTATTAGTTTTGCAACCAGGAAATGGTTTAAGCAAAGTGTAACAGCATGTGCTTAAGTATCCCTCTCTCAAAAAAAAAAAAACTGCATGCTGGCATGAAGAAGGGGAGTTCTATTAGAATATAATGCTGCCAAGCAATTTTTTCCGTGTTTTATGACCCTCCCATAACATGTATGTCATGCAGCTTACAGCAGGTGGTAATAAAAACATTTGGGCAAGTCAAATCCAGCAGTTACACACTTATTATAGGCAAATTATGTGTGGATTGCAGGAAACCTTGTGCTTAGCAAAAGGAGAATTTGAGGCTGAATGCATGAAATGACTCTCATCATTTTAATAAAATACTGGTAATTAAGTTCAAAGTGCATGTTTCAGTATAAGCTTCTTTTCCTTTAGTACAGTGGATATCCAAATCATGTGAGTTAGTTAGGAGAAATACACAAATTGCAAATGTGACATTTTGGGTACACTACAATTCCCACCTGGAGTGACTGTTGTGTACACAGTGCATTGTGTTGTTGTGCCTGCTGTATCCAGCTACAATTACTTGTAGACTTGTAATGTGCCCACTTTGCTTTTAATGATCATAATCTTGTAGTCTGCTATACTTGGAGCTCCTCTGCAGCTCCTGTAGCCAATCTGATGTCACCTCTTCATCAAGTTGTTGAGGTAATAGCTCAATCACTCATTCAGTAGGAGAGGCCATGTTCCAACTAGGTGTAATATTCCAAACCTATTAATGAAACATTCTAGACGTCTCAATTAGGATCCCTATCTACAAATAACTGTCAGTGGTTCAGCTATAGACTTGCAACTCAGCTACAGGCATCACTGAGCTGCAGTGTCCAGTTTCTGAATGCAGCGCTATATATCAATGAGATAATTGCAATGTCCTTATTAAAGGTTTTCTTACCATTGTGCAAGATGCAAGTGGATAAGAATGAAATTTATCAATCCTATGTGGATGAATTGCAACTAGCCAAGAGCTGCTCCTAATAAAAATCATTGCCAGCAGTGTTTTAAGTACAGCACTGGTATTTATACAGTGTTTTTACAATTCTTTTCTCCAGTGTTGTGTGACTGCGCTATTACTTTGCTTGACATCATCCCATTCAACTGATTCATGTCAGCTTAATGGATGTCTGTGTAGCTGTTGTCAGCCATGTAACTAGAAATGTTTCCCTCTGTTGCAGAGGCAAAGCCTTTAAAATGTATGGCCCAGATTTATGAAACTCATTATCTGTTTATATATGATTAATTTAATGTATACATTTTTAACTGTCAGTGAACTGGCTCTTCTTGGACCTTTTTCAGTAACGAACTAGATCACAAGGGCAAAAGTAAATACAATATACAGACAAACAATTTGGTATGGCCAGGTAACCATGATTTGATATTACCCTACAATATATTCTTGCACTCATATTTTTGTTCTATGTAGGTCATGAGTGAAGAAAGGCAAGTTTAGTCCAGTCCAGTTACATGTTTCATGAATAAAAATAGTCCATGGGGAGACGAATGAATGTTCATAAGTAGCACGGGTGACCCAGGTTCTAGAATGGGACTGGAAGATTAATGAGCCAGCTATGGTGTTTAAGGATGATTGTCCTTTCCAACTGGACAGGCACAGAGGAGCCCTTTGGCTCATATCCAAACACTGACAGTGGTAAGGTGTAAATAAGAGCAACAGAAACAATAAAGAAAAGTACAGCAGCTCAGACATGCTTGATATATCCTACCTTATGTGGCATTTGCATTGCATACTCCTCGAGGATATACAGGGAAAATGTCAATTTCTTACCTATCCTGTGCCTGTGACATAGAGAGATAAATCACTGGCTATGGCCCAAGTGACCTGAGTTTGAATTGCAGCTTGTGCTGTTGATAGCTGTAGGCCAGGAGGATAGGCATGTGTGGGGGGGGGGGGTGCATGATTGGGACATATGCCCAAGGGTTGATTTCCCTGGTGGGGACCTTTGAAATAACCACAAGGAGCTCCCAGTTGGTGAACTGGGCAGTTCTACTGAAGTTAGCCTGTTGTAGAGGTGGTGTAGCTCTGACGCCTCTTGCATGTCCCACACCTGGGAAATCAATGGTCATGTACAACAGGATGGGGAGGGCAGAAAAACTCAAACCACTCCTGATGGCTTCTTAAACGAAAGCCCCTCTCACCTTTTATGATGAGGAATGGATGCGTAATTGATCAAGAGGGGGATGATGATCATCAACCAATGGGTTGGAAAATATGAAAAAAAAGAGAGAGTAACAGAGAAGGACAACTAACAGTTGTTGTTGTTGTTTGTCTTTCGGCTTTTCCCGGTTAGGTGTTGCCACACTGAAACTCCGATCCGCTAATGATTGGCAGTAGATTTTTTATGAACGCCGAGGTGCCAGCTCGACATTCAACCTTCAACGAAGGCATGCCCATTTACGCATGTGGCCATCAAAAATGGGAAAAAAGGGGTTGAGGATGGATGTTTTAAAAAACAAGTAGACAAGCACAATAAATTAAACAAAAGTAACATGAAATCATTAGTTACAACAGTAAAAGCTGGGTGTTAAAACCAGAATGGCAAGCATAAGAAAATAAAACTTCAAAGTTATTAGAAAGTAATCAGATGGACATAAAAACAATTAAATTAAAAGGTGGTAACTAAGCTTAATTCAAACACATATGTATTTATTTCCTGCATGAAGTTGAATAAAGTTGGTGGGTCCCTCAGTAAGCCCATTAGTAAATTCCATATATGAGGACCTTGATAGCTGAAGGCTGTATAACTGTAGGACTCCAGATTGTAAAATGGTGCCACTCTGAGTCCATGAGAAGCAGACTGCAGGGATCTTGTTGGGCTGTACTAGGACAGCAAGTCTCAAAGATACCCAGATCATGTAGGGCTAGGAACTTATAAATTATCCACTGTTTGATGGGTAACTAGTACAGATTGTGAAAGATCAGTGTAATGTGAAGGATCATAGAGACCCTATCAAGGAACGGAGCTGTACTTTTGCATTAGTTGTAAGCAGGAAAGTTCCGAGTCTGGTAGGTCTATGAACAAGGCATTGCAATAGTTAAGATGGGAGGAAACAAGTCCATGAACTGCAGTGGGGAGGTCATTAGCTAGAACAAAGTGCCTGATGAGTAATTTTCCATAGATAGAATCATGATGGATTCACAACAGCTGAATTCTGGTAGTTTAACATTAGTCTGTTGTCAATAAATAGCCCAAGATAATGTCCTTCTGACACATAATACAGCTTGTCACCACAGCACAAAATATCCGGGTACAAGACAGGGAAAGAGATTCTTTAAGAAATGCATATATAACCTTGGCAACAGTCTTGAAAGAATTGAGCTTAAGCTAGTTACTGGCTGTCCAGTCTTAGATGCAGTTCTAGTCCCAAGACACGTGATTAAGAGCAGACACAGAATCCTGGGGAAACAACAGATAGATCTCTATGTCATCAGCATTTCATAGCTCTCAAATGAATAATGTCTTCCATGGTAATAGATGACTGGAGAAAAGTAAAGGACCAAGAATAGAGTCTTGTGGAATGCCACAGTACAGAGTGAGAGAAAGTAGAATTAACCCCTAATGCTATCCTATGGGTGCATCTAGAGAGGAAGCAAGTAAACCACTGAAGGAGGAACCCAAAGGTATTACAGTAATTCTCCAAATGGTCTAGAAAATGGAATGATCCAACATATCTAAAGCCAAAGAGAGATCAAGAAGGACCAAAGTGGAACAGTGATATTAATCTCTTGCTACTACTAGGTTATTAAAGGCTCTGTGCTGTGCCCAGAACTAAATATGGACTAGAAAGGGTCACTGATGCCAGGTAGAATACCTTCTCAGGTACATTATCAATAAAAAAAAACTCTGAGGTGAGATGATAGTTATCTATGTTGTTGGGACCTAAGCCAAGGTTTTTGAGATTGGGAAACTAAGGCCTCCTTTAATTGTAGTGGAAAAGCTCCCTTGACAAATGAGGTTGTAACAGTCTGTTAGAAAAGATAACTAATGACATCTAAGGGTAAACCAGCAAACTTAGACATGGATCCAAAGGACAACTAGTCTTATGCATAGTACAATTTATAGTGATGAAGTCATCAAAATGCATCCAACTGCAGATGACACGTCAGTGCCTAGAGTAACAATGTGAGGCAACAATGATCTGATGAAGGCAATGCTGGTAGCAACATACCATGCCACTAACTTATATTCATCTGATGATAAGGTAGTTTGAGTGGCTGTGCAGTCTGGACTACAGAGATGCCCAACAGCACAAAACTATGCAGCCGTGTGGTTTGATGTGGCAGAAATCACACACAATTGATACATATTTTTTTCTGATTGATCTGTGGTTGGTATTCAAGACAGATGAAAGTCCAGTGCAGTGCAAGCTTGTTCTCAAGCGTACTAGAGAATCACCAGCTCTGCTCTAGTCTCTATCCCGTTTTTCTGAGCTTCTTGAGTGAATGGTTAAACCATGGCGGGACTAGATGAACCAGATGTACATACACTGGGGCCACCTTATTGAGGGCTGATAAAAAAAGCATCGGTCTGTACACAAGAGTACTTTACTGTTTTAGTAACATGGCTGTACCTTCCCAGGAATCTCTCTAAAGATTCCTCATTATTTGGAAGATCTTATTTCTAGACAGTTCTATACACTCCTCTTATTTTAACATAGAATTTATCTGGAGTGAAAGTTTGATATATCACTCTTCCAGTTAAAGATCATTAACTATCCCATTCCCCTAAAACACCTATAAATTGTTTCTCATATGCTCATTACTGTTTCTACCAATGCACATCTTTATTTATATTCTACTCCAGTAATCAGGTTGCCTTATTGTTAATCATTATGTCCCTTCAGCCATTAATGTGGTACTCTCTAGCCTTTCTCACAAAAAAATAAAAACTATAAATCAGCAAATATACAACCATGCTTATTAAATCGCCTTATGACAACTAAGTGCTGAAAAAAATCCTCTTAATGTATCAATTTGTTTCATACTTTTTATATATCTCCACCTACGTATTGTCATTGCCCACCATTATATAAACCAGTACCCAAATCCCATGTCTTTCCATTCTTCGTCTAACCATTTAAATTTACTGTAGAAATACTGTCTCCTTTACTATCCAGGTCTCATGGGCAACATAGCATCCACATCATGCTTTTCATGGCAGCCTACTTGTACGTTTTGTATTACCACACGTGTCTAGTCTGTTTCATGCCCAACCCATCACCTTGTCTACCTGTCTGCATAATCAGTAGGGGATAAGGAGGCTTATTAACATCTCTTTTATCAAAAAATGCGTTAAACATTCCATTATGGACATTATGGTTAGTACATAAAGCACAATAAGCAAGACCGGTATACGTTTCTTACATCTAACATTGTCCCCACTTCACATATAGTCACCATTAGCCACTATACACACCAGGACTAGGAGCTTCTGCAGTGAAGGTGATCATGTGTCCCATTTAAACATATGCATATTCCTAGCCATATCCTCTGAATATTTAATAAATAATCTTCCCATCTCTTCCCTTTAAAGATATTGATAGCCATCTTTTATCCCTCATGTTTGAACACAGCTGAGGCAATTCACCATACTTTTCTTTTGATAAGATCAATTATTGTTTTCTGTTTAGTTTACCGCTGCTTGCATGAATATATTAATGCAAACTCAGCAATACTAAGCAGTCTTATCATTCCATATAATCCTAATTAACAACTTTACTTTTACATCACATTTAAGGTCACTTTCAACAGATTGCCCTAAATTTCCCTAGCATCAAAATATTCAGTTGTACCCATCCATGGAATTAATGGTTCATATATTTTCCAAACACAAACACTCATAGGGTAAATTGTCCTTATCTAATAGCATGCACAGTTATTTGCTTGATACTAGACAAATTATGAGTAAAGGGACCATTAAAATGCCAGATGATCGAAGGTTAATTGTGTCTTGCAATATATAAATTAGTCCAGAAAACATCTCTTTTTTTATATTCCAGTTTACGTGCACCTCTTCATTTTATTTGGATATACATGAAAGACCTGTTTGATAAACTGTGCTTAATTTTTTCTGTATTAAAACCCATTAATAGTAGCAGAAGTTATACTTTATCCTTTCATTGTTTGTATTGTTTCCACAAATCACAGCCAATGTTTCACAGTCACCTCAGAATAACCATGCTCAACATATGCAGCTCCTCCAGTCACTGATAATTTTCTACCTGGCATCTACATCTGCCTGAGCTCCAACTCTTTTTATTGTACTAAAATCTCTGTCACTGTTGTCTTCCTATATTTCACTTCCTACTCATTTTTCAGCAAATGCTTCATTGTCCCCTTACTTAGCCATTACCCAAAACCTAACCCATAAACAATCGCACATATACTAAACGTGTGCCTGTACTTTACCAACCATAACACACACACACACACACACACACACACACACACACACACACACACACACACACACACACACACACACACACACACACACACACACACACACACACACACACACACACACACACACACACATGTATGCACACACACACACACACACACACACACACACACACACACACACACACACACACACACACACACACACACACACACACACACACACACGCGCACACACACATGCACACACACACACACACACACACACACACACACACACACACACACACACACACACACACACACACACACACACACACACACACACACACACACACACACACACACACACCCTTCCAGCAATACTTCACATCCACTTAGCTTTGTTGACAAACACACACTCACACACACACACATACGT